>NW_027210804.1:0-230000 GCF_029030835.1 Brachyistius frenatus | reverse complement strand
GTGATCCTCGCCTGCAGCGTTTCCACTCGAAAATTCCAGTTCAGTCCAGAAAATGGAGGTATCCGTCTTCTCCAGTGTTTCGCGAGTGACGGCAGCGTTGGGCTCGTTCTGGTGTCTGAATCGTACGCGGCAGTTGAACATCCCGAAGTTAGAGCGAAGAGCCGAGGAGATTTCGGGAGTTTATTTTATACGTTAAGTCTACCGCTCGTGTTCAGGGAGTGTTTACTGGACAAGCTTTGTCGCCGTATTGGCATTTCCCAGCATGCCCTCGGTTATTTCTTCGTAACGTTGGAGAATGAAGCGACACAAAATGAACCGAAGTGATGGGCAGAAATTCTGTTTACTTTTGGAACATTTGGAAACTTTCAATGAAGACAGGAAATGTTTCGGTGTTCATTCGCTGGCTGTTGAGGAGCGTGATTTAACAGTGTTCTTGGTGTTTACTACGCAGCTTTGTCAGCATTTCCCAGCATGCCCTCATTATTTCTTTGTAACTTTTTGAGAATAAAGCAACCAAAATTAAATAAGTGATGAGCAGAAATTAGGCTTACTTCGGTTAAAACGTGCCAATTTGCAAGACAAATAACGATACACAAGAAAATGGGGCTATGATTGAAAACCGTAAGTGTGCATGATGTATATACCTGGCACAACATATGATAAATATAATATACACAAATATATTGTTATTTTGAAGGTGTTTCTATCCAAATCTTGTACACTGCCATTCAATTTGAAACCACTGTGACGGCGTTTTAACCAGAGTTCAGGTTCATCTCCTGAAAAGGGGTTAAAAGAGTTACTTTCACTGTTGAACATTATGCACGTTCAGCACTTTTAACAAATGTGGCAGAGCAAGAAAATGCGGGTTTAAAAAAAAAAAAAAAAAAAAAAAAAAAATGCTGACTCGGCTCTATGACTATTTCCCTTCCTCAATAACCACAGAGGAATGAAAACTTCCTGCCTCACTCAATCGTTGTTCCACTGAGTCACGCTTCCTTTTTCCTCAAATGTAAAACCGTTTTCCCACGCCGAACCGAACCACCTACTGTCACCGTACTGCCTCTTCCTCCTCTCTCTCTCTCTCCGCCAGCTGGATTTGACATTCGTTATCGGCGGAGAAATTATATATATATATATATTTTTTTTTTTTTTTTAATTTCTTCTTCTTTGTGGCTGGTTGTGGCTATTTGTAAACACCTCCGTGTAGAAGCCACAAGAGAAACTGAAGAAGGAGGGAAAGCTCATTTGGTTTAACGTCACATCCAAACTTCTCTCACTTTGTGTTTCGTAGCCGCGGGCTGACTCCAAAATAAATAAATAAAAATCCCCAGACTAGAGAAAGCCCACGAGCTAGCTTAACCTCGTTTTATTCCTTACTCACGACTCGCGAGCCCGGAGCCAACGATAAAAGTTGATGAGTCACGCTTCGGCGTCGAGAGCGCCGGGTCTTCAGACCGCCGCCGGCACGAGACCTCGTTTTAATTTGGTTTGGACGATAAATATTCAGTTGCTTTGGTTGCCCACCTTGACTCACGCCAGGGATCCCACCTGCAGAGGAAGAACTGGGAGTCCTTTAAAGCCCGAGGCGAGCGAAGGGGTCCGCGCACGGCCGGGCATTTATTTATTTATTTATTTATATATGCGTTTATCACGCGCGGCTTCCGGCTGTTCGCCGAGTCGGGCTCTTGCCGTTGTGCTCGTTCCCAATCGCTTTCATTCAATTTCCACTGAAAGCGTTACGAGTATGAAAATGAAATAAAGGAGCCGTAAAAGAGTTGTTGTTGTTGTTGTTTTGTTTTTGTTTTTTTAAAGCCAGCAGCTGTTCCGAGTCGCCGCACAAACGCATCAAAACTCCCACGATGTTTTTCCCACCTTCGCATTTCAAGAACCGTCTCCTCGTCTCTTGTTCTTTGTAATTCTGTATTCGTGTCGTTTTACCGTCGGCTGGCTTGAAGGAACGTTTCATGATCAGCCCCGCGGCACCCGGCGAGCTCCGGCGTCCGACAAATACGCTGAATGGCCATAAAAAATAAAAAAAAAAGCAATTAGATCCAGTTAAGAGTTACAAAACAAACACTCACGTCGACGTGCGATGTCCGCCGACTCGGCACCTCGGCAATTTGAGGCAGAAAGAAAATTGCTTGAGAAATACCGATTTATTCCGTCGACGTAGACCTGGAAACATTTTTCTGCTTTTGTGTTTTTGCGTCGGCGCGACAGCAAAGTGTCATTTAATGGCCCTGAAATCACCGAATCGCCGAACCCAAATTAGTTTTGAAAGCTCCGAGGGCCGCGGCCCATTCCAAACAATATCAGTAATCAGTAAAAGTGTGATAGGATCACGGAGGCTGAATGTGAAAGAGAAAGACGGGAGGGGAAAAAAAGAAAAAGAAAAGAAAAAGCCCGCCTGATTGCAGATCAGAGCGTTTCCTGAGATTTAGTTGAATGTGCGTCGGGTGGAGTTTTCTTTAATGGGGGAGGGGGCGATAAATTAGTGGAAGGAATTGGCAGCGGCAGCGGCCGGTGATTCCCTGGAGGCGGACCGGCCCCGGCTTCTAGCGCCATCAGATCAATCACCGACAGTAAAACAACAACAACAAAAAACAACTTTCCGAGGGAATGAATGGAGAGCCCGGAGAGAGGAAGCTAAAACGTTCCAGCTAATTCCTGTTGTTTCGAGCGCCGGAGATCCGCGGAACAACCCCGACCGGGCCGAACCAGATCCGCCGAAACCAGATTCGGCGGCACGAATCGCCGACGAGCGTTCGCACGCGTGGCGGTCGAGGCAAAGAAAACGTAAGCCGTGAGAAGGTCGCGTCTGTTAAAACCTACGTACGACTGAGCGGGCGGTGTGTAACTCCTCGGAGGGAATTCCATTCATGAAATATTCAAATGAAAAAGTGCAAAAGCCGCCACTCGAGACGATTGCAGCTATTTGTGCTCTGGTTCTATACAAAAAGAAAAAGTCTGTTACGACGGACTAAAAAGAATCCCAACAAGTCGTCGTCCTGCTACGTTGAAAGAAAACAAAACAAAAACAAAAACAAGTCAACAGAATCACTTATTTACGCAGCTGACGCTCCGACGTTGACCCGTTTTACTTCTGAACTTTCCTTTTTTTTTTTTTTTACTTTTTTTTTATTTTTACACTTCGATAAATGCAGTCAAATCGTCCTTTTTAAAGATCCTTGAGACACCTGCTTTTTTTTTTGCTTGTGACAGGATTTGTTTTTGATTTTTGTTTTGTTTTGTTGCTTTAATCCGGGTTGTTGCGAGGGATCAGGGAGGCGAGCTGGGACCGCTCATCCCCGCCATCACCAGATTACTCCGTCAGAAAGGAGGTGAAGGGTTAGTTGTCACCGCAATCGGGCGTTCGCTCATTATAATCATTGTAGAAATAAGTGTTTAGTGGAATAGACGGGGGAAAAAATAAATAAATAAATAAAACCCCGGCCTTAATCATGAATAACCGAATTTTAAAAAAATTATAAAATAAATAACAATCCGATTTTCACGGACAGGATTTGTCAATTGTTTGATACTTTTTAAATTTAAATTTCTCGAAGGTGTCTTTTATATCTGTTGATAGAGTAAAACTGGGACAAAGCACTTTTTTTGTATTTTTTTTTGTTTTGTATTTCTGTCATTTCAAGCTTTTCCAAATCACCGCTTCGTCCTTTCCAATTCCTCCCTCCATCATCACTTCCCTTTTTACATTTCTTTCAGGTCTTCCCCCCCCCCTTCTCCAACATACAATATCTCCCTTCATGCACCGCTTCCTTCTTCTTCTTCTTCTTCCTCTTTCTTTCTCTCTCTGTCTTTGGCTTTCATTCTCCCAGCAGTCTGTCCTCTCTCCGTCCTTCCCTCCTTGAAGCACTTAGCTTTGATTAGAGGAATTTATTTCCTTCATCTCCTTCGTTCATTGTTTACTTCCTTCCTTTCAGCAGATGATCGCGGCTGCACGCCGCGATCTGCACCGGCAGGGGCGTAAATTAAAAAAAAAAAAAAAAATAGCCAGTCGGGTTCACGCAGTCGGTGCCGGCTGAACTTTTACTGATCAAGTTTTCATCAAAGCCTTTTTTGTTGTTGTTGTTTTGAGGGGGGGGGAGTCTGAGACAGACGGAGAGAGAAAAATGAGCCGCTCTCTCCTCCTCAACTTCCTTCTCTCGAAAACGCCTCTCACCGCTCCGACTCCATCGTCGTCGTCTTCATCATCATCATCATCATCATCATCATCATCATCATCATCGCGCTCCTTCGAGACCAAATCTCTCCTTTCGCCAAAAAAAAAAAAAGGTAAAATGGGGAATAGTTTGTAGGTACGATAAACACGAAGCTGAAAAGATTAAAAATAAAAAAGCGGGTAGCTTTCAACCATTTAGTTGACTAAACTTGATTTGCTTTCATCTTTATTGTTCTCGTAAAATGTGAGCTGCTTTGGGGATTTGAGAAGCAAGAGACGCTTGAACGCCTTTCATGACATTTCAGGTGCTTTTTTTTTTTTGATCCTTCAACTCCCATCCGACATCTGTTGTTTGGCGCCGGGCGGGAGACCAACGCTGACGTCACGGCCGTTTTAAAACCTTCGAGTTCGGATTTTTGGTCGTCGCCGAGCAGGTTTGGAGCAGGAACGTGACCATATTTGGACGAGCTGACTCGATCCGATGGGAAACCCCGACGATACTACGTCCCGCCCACCGACTAGCCGTAACCTGACTGCACCACAGGCCTGTCAATCAAAAGGATACGCCCCCCCCCCCCACAAAAAACACAACTTTTTTAGGCTTATTTTCAAATTAATGAGGGATTATTTTCAGAAAACTGATTAAAAAAAAGGGAGCGACTTCAGCTAACAACACCGTTATAAACTTAAAATTTCATGAGAGAACTTGAATGGGAGTCTCCGGAGGCGTTTTGGAGCCGACCTCTAGTGGCACTCGGTGGTACTGCAGCTTAAGACGCTTCCGCTTTTTTTTTTCAGACCCGGAACACTTTTATATCCAGTCTGCGGTTTGTTGCAGAACATTTTAATAAAAGAGAGCATATTCACATTTGTTTTTGTTTTTTTTCAATGAAATATTTCAGGGCGTGAATTTGACTCCAATTAGAGCCCAACTGATTGATTAAGGTTCGATTAATTCAAATCACGGGAAGTAAATTAACGGAAACCAATGTCAATACGACACTATATAGTGCATTACTCTCACACAAGTACATAAAGTACAAAAAAAATGCTATTAAAGGCTCCTCGGAGGACACTGAAGGTCAGGGCAAAGATTAAAAGATGTAATACAGGAGAAATGTGTGTTTAGAGGTAAAAATTAAAAATTAAAATCTATTTATTTTTTTAAACTTTTGAGTATGTTGAGTGGCCCTCGTGTCGAAAAGGTTTCCGCTCTCTAATGAATCCATTTTCAATTGCAACACGACGAACTCAAGAAGTCAAGAGGCTGAATATTTGTGCAAGGTCACAGTATTCAGCGGGCAGCCTTCTCTCTCTGGTCGGCGGTGACTTTGGTTTTCGAGGGTTAAACATCTTTTCAGGAGGTTCGGGTAAAGTTCTCATCACAAAAACACCGAATGGGAAGTTACACTGTAAAAATATCAAAACGGCCCTGAACGTGGGTTGAAGTTTAGCGCGTGAAAAGGAAAAATTGCTCTCATCTAAAAAAAACAAACCAAAAAAAAAAGTCTTTAAAAATTGTAATTTAGAGTCGCTTGCCAAAAACGTCGGTAATTTACAGGTTTTAAATAAAAACAAACAGGCTGATGATCATATAAATGCCACTTTGTGAGTATGATATATATATATATACATATGGGGGGACCCCTGACCCCCGGACCTGGAGGAGAGGGACCTCATCAAGACCCCTGATGAAACGCCGGAGGGCACCGAACTGAGAGGGCGTCGTCACAAACAAAAACAAAACAAACAAAAGAAAAGAGAAAGAAATGGAGCCAAGAACGACTGCTGAGGACTCCCGAGGTCTCAAGTTTGCCTCCACTTGTTTCACACTCGTTGAGAGGATTATCACTTCAGAAGACACCAAAAGCGACCGTTTTATCCAAAAGCAGATTTTCCTCATGAATACCGATGAAGCGGGAAGCTCAGTGTCACGTTTAAAAAAAAAAAAAACAACACACAAAAAACAAGCTTTTGTTACTTTGCTTTTAGGGTGAACTACAGTTTAGTCTTCAGGTTCAGAGAACGAACAAATCTGAAGTGGAACTTCGTCTGGTGGCGGCGGACGATGAAGCAGCCGAGCGGAGACAATAATTCTTCTTATCGATCACTTTAGAGCTGGGATGATTCATCAACCCACCGACAGAAAAACATAAAATAAATACGTGAGAGGAATTGTATTGATAATTCAAATCACTTTTACGAGATGAACTTGTAATCTGGCAAATCCCAGATTCTAGACGATACAAACGTTTAATTTCTTTAAGGTTTTAAAGTTTTGCGCCGACAAAAACAAACAATTTCAGGGCAATTTTTTTTTTTTTTTAAATAATAAGAGTAATTGAACCAATAAATAAAAACAAACAAACAACCATACTGTTATGCGAGGCCAAATAAAATGCGTCATACTCTGTGACTTTGTTATTATGAGGGAAGTACCGGATACGATCAATGACTTCGATGCTTTTGGTGAATATTTAAAGTATTATAATAAGTAGAGCGCCGAGCTACTTTGTTAAAAAGCTTTGCTAAGTGTCTCTTTAAGTAGCAATTAATGTTCTTTACCGTTTTATTATCGATATTTTTTTCCCCCCCGCCGCGGTCCTCGCATGCAGAAACAAGACACAACGTTCACGTGGATTTTTTTTTTTTTGTATTTATTTTTTTCTGTGCGCGTTGAAGCGTTGAAAACGCCCGACGGATGCGACCCGTTGCCTCCGCTATCTCTCCCGTCTCATGAAGGAGCACTTAGCCTTCCTGACTCCGGCTTCGTTCGCCGCTACGATGAAGATGTAGCTCACGCGTGAGAGGAGGAGGAAGAGGAGGAGGAGGAGGAGGAGGAGCGGGTGTGTTAAAGCAGAGGTTACAGCAGAAGTGTAAAGACGGGGAAAAAAAAGGCATCAAAGATCAACTTCTCTCGGAGTGAAATAATACTGGAGTGACACGAGTCGGGAAAAAAACCAAAAAACAGAAATGAACATTTCACACACACACACACACACACACACACACACACACACACACACACACACACACACACACACACACACACACACACACACACACAGGCAGAAGCAACGCCGCCTTTCTTTTTCCCTTTCAACTAAAAAAAAAAAGAAAGAAAAGAAGATGGAAACTCTTTAGAAAATACTGCCTGGCAGTTCGTGCACGTTTCGCCGGAGCGGACGTGAACTCCCAGTTGAGACCTCTGACCTTTGACCCTTTGACCTTTTGACCGGTAAAATCGTGACCGGTTTGTTCAACTTCGAGTTAAATTGAACGTTCGTGACACATTTGAAGAAGAATCCCCTCCAGACGTTCCCGTGACATCGCAGTCACAGGCATAAAGCCGACGTGACGGGAGAGTGACCTCTGACCTTTGACCACCGAAATCAGGACGAGAGGGACAACGGGGTCCGACGGGGTGACCTTGAAACTTTGTCCCTCGGCGGCGAAAAGACGCGATCAACCGCGAACCGCATTTGCCGCGTTTGTAAGGAAAAATTCCGTCCAGCTTTCTTTTCCTGAGATATCGTTGAAGTCACAGTGACCTTTGACCTTTGACCACCAAAATCGACCCAGCTCATCCTCGGTAGCAAGGGAGTGGCCTTGCCACGTTTGAAGAAATTCCCCTCGAGGCGTCCTCGAAGATATCGTACCCCCCCCCCCCTCCAAAAGAAAGAAAAAAAAACGACGACTTCCGACTACGGCATCAAAATACAGCTTTCCCACATCTGAAGCACTCTTGTAAATATTCGCGACGCTTCGTTTCACACAGAAGAGCCAAGATTTTAATGCATCTTCTCCACCGAAGGACGGTCGGAAAGAAGCAGCCGTACTCCAAAAAGACATCAAAAAAAGAAATGAGGTGAACTTAACTCGACCCCCCCGCCCCCTCCCGCTATTAAAGAGGATATTACCGAAGTACGACAGCACACATTCGTTCACTCTGTCTTCACAGTCTGTTCCTTCTATTTCATCAATCAGCCTCCAAAAGGAAGCCACACTCGCTCTCTTCAAAGTCTCCCGTTGAATGCTGAGGTGGCGAGGCGTGAGAGAAGAAAAAATAAAAAATAAATAAATAACAAACCACCCGGGGAAGGCCCGAGCGAAGCTCCTTACCTCTTTCCCAGACAGGTAGTAGGCGGACAGCAGACCTCCGACGAACCTGATGTTCACCTCGAACACGGACACTTCGGCGTTCTGCGGCAAAAGACGAAACAAAACGTCACACAACGAATAAAAGAACAATTAACGACTCGCAAGTTACTCGGTTCTCCTCCGAACCCCAAAAAAGGGCGCTAAGGAAGCGTACGACCCGGCGACCGAAATGTTCCTGGGTTGTATTTTTACCGGGCCTCGGGGAGGATTACACCGAGGTGGGCTTCTTTTTTTATTTTTCCTTCCTTTCTTTCTTTCACAGACTGAGACAGATATTTTTGGACCGACGCGGCCCAACAGTTTGAATACATTTCAAATTCTGTCTTCCTCGAATGACCGAGTGGGCAAATGAGCATCAAAGACTGAGCGAGGTGAACAAAGACATTTTTTTTGGTTTTTTTTTTTTGGAGGAATCGGCTTCTGTAGCCTGAATGAAGGATTTCTGGCAGAGCCGATAAAACCCTCCGCCCGCATGAGTAGTTTTAGCACATTTTAATAGTCTTTATAAAAGGAAAAAAAAAGGGAGCCTGACGACACCGGCGCGGCTCCGGTGATTGGTCGGCCCGCTGCTGTGGTCCGGTTACTACGGTGACCGGATCCCAAGGAGGCAAAATATGGGGCAAAGAGGAACTTTATACCGGTTACAAATCCTGAGAAAAATGTTAATACGTCTAATCCAACTTCAACGCACGCAAGTATCGTTTTTTTTTTTTTTTTTGTTTGCAACTTTACGAAAACTCCGGAAAGTGTAAAAAAAAGATGCTAAAGTCTGTATTTCTTTCAAAATGATTTGCACAACAAAATTGAAATTCCTCCAATAATTTTGGTTTTATGACATTTTACGTTTACTGCTAATTAGCAAAAATGCGGAAAAACACGCAAAACTTCAAGTTCGGGAATTGTAACCAAGACGTTTTTTTTTTTTTTTTTTTTTGTGGTTAGCTCGCCGACGCTAGCATTTCCAGTAAAGATTAAATGGAGCTGCGAGTTTTTCGGCGGACTCTCGGTTGTTGTTTAATTTAACGTCGTCGGCACGCTCCATTAGAAGATGTTTTTTTTTAACTTTTGCAGTTTGAGAGTTATTTAGATTTTTTTTTTAAAGAACGAGCAAGTTTATACTGTTTTTACAAAAGAAAGGCACGTTTGTATTAATTTAAGCTGCTGCTAAAAAAAAACTAAAAAAAACCTGTAGGTCCATTTAGTCTAATTCATAACAGAGTGGTGACCTTTAACCCCAAAAGTCCTGCGATACCAAAATCCTGCCTTAAATGAAAAGAGATAAAACCGCCCTGAATCGAAATATCCGACGCTTCTATTTCTAGACGGATAAAAGGACGACTAACAACAAAAACGTGCGACTCTGTGAAGCCATTTGTCTCAGTAGCGGAACAATGAAGCTTCATCTCTCTTTCTCTCTCGCGTCGAGTCTTCACCAACAGATTCCAGATGAAGTTGGGCTTTTTTTGGCGCTTGACTGACAGCTCTCATAAGTCACTGCTGTAGACCAGAGATAGGACAATAGACTCTGTCCCGTGGAAAAAAAACAAATTATATGCCAGACAAAATGTGTACTGCCCCCCCCCACACACACACTCTTATCTCCCCTGATGTCTGAGTGACTGATTGAGGAGGTAGATTGTGCAGCTAATTCGTCCTAATTAGAAAATGGAATTGTTTCGCCCTGCAACACCGAGGCGGCTGTAATGCAACAACAACAAAAAAAATATATATATATATATTCCTGCCTATACTGCTCGCCGTCTGTCAGCAGCTTTCATAAAGTTTAAACGTGTTTTTACAAGCCGCAAGTCTCTGGTGTGACGGCAGCAATCTTTAAAAAAAAAAAAAAACCCTGTTTGGGACGACGACCCGCTGAGTCAGCAGGTCAGCACGTTATCTCCTCCGATTCCTGAACCCCCCAAAAAAAAAGAAAGAAGAAGCCGGCAGGCGAAGGAAGTGAAGTCTCCTGATGTTGCAGCATTCAGGTCGTTGCGGGGAAAACTGACTAAGCAAGGCGCCTTTTCACCGGAGCAGATAACCTATCGAGAGCACGCGGCAGGATGAGCCGACGAGATAACGTTCGGGCCCGAGGGACCGCCTTCGAATTCAAAGCGCGTCGAACGGCCCGGGAAGTGGAAATGTCACTTTACGCGGGTTTTAGTGTTTAAAATGACACGTATAGCCGAATGGCGTAATAAATCTAATACTCTTGAGGTTCTCCTTTAAATACCTTTCAAAGAGTTGCTCGACCTACGCGCCAGGGTTTCTATAAAAGTAAAACGTGGCTTCCGGGGTCTGAAAATAAAAGGCTGCAATACCCACCGAGTGCCACTAGAGGCGGTAGTCAATAACAAGCTCTCCGCGTGGTATTTCGGTGTCTAAATTCGCTCCTTCTTAAAAAAAAAAAAAAAAAAAAACAATCCCGTCGTTAATTCAAAAATAAGCCCAGAAAAGCCACATTTTTGGGGTCTGGTTTTGATTGACAGGCCCGTGGTGCAGTCACAGTTTCGGCTACCGGCGGGGCGGGGGACGTCGTGTCGTTGCCGAGCCAGATCCTAAACCTCGGCATCGTGTTTGTAGTAGCGTGTACGGTTGTACAATTTGATAAATAATCGGATTTGTTTGGAGCTTCGAGAGACTATTCGTCCAAATATTACCCACGGTTAGAAAACGACCGAAAAGTATTTCTTTGACCGACCGCCCGCCGCCGCGGTCACTTTCGGTGAACGCTGACGATTACAAACCTCTGCGCTTTGCTCGGCGACTCCAGCGTTGATGTAGACACGTTGCACGAGTTATCTCAGGATTTACCCCCTCGACAACTTTCCATCTGTTACTTTAGGACTTTTTGGAAGCGACAGAAACTCTCCCGGCCGGTTACATCACGCTGGGATCCCCCCTCAGCTTCATACACTCAAACGCTCTCCGACTCTTTTCTTCTTTTTTTTTTTTAAAGGTTGTTTCTTGGCTGAAAGCAGGTCGTTCAAAAAGGTAGCAGTTTGCAGTTTTACATCTCCAAAAAAAAAAAAAAAAGTTGAATTGTTGTTTTTTTTCCATTATATTTCCGAAGAATTCGACTTTGAGAAAAAAAACTCGCAAACTCAATGACATTTTCAACCCCGTCTTGAAAGCGCTTTCACAACAGCGAGCCAAACAAGTTCCCTCCCGTTCAAAAAGCTACTTTACTTGGAGCGTCGGGGAAAAAAAAAAAAAAAAAAAAAAGGCAGCTTTCTCCGTACACGTCTCGACATTACGCAACTGCGGCAAATTAACAGCGCGGGTCGGGGAAAAACAACGGGCCTCCCCGCTGGTACGATGCTGCTTGAGTGACAGCACGACTGCAGGAAAACAACGTAAATCAGATGAGGATTATGCACACACACAAAAAAAACATTTATAAAAAAAAAAAAAATTAAAAAAAAAAAGCGTCTGTGAAACTTCAAGTGTGATCGGAAACATTTATAGTTTTTGGAGTAGAGTACAGAAAATGAAGAACAAAGCTGATCTGAAGGCATGATTGACGAAGTTTAGATCGCGTTTTATTTTTATTTTTTTTGTGAGAATAGATACCAGAATATCTGCACACAGAGTCAGACACTAAGAGGATAAAAAAAAAAAACACGTTTCTGTTTCTCCTTAATGAGGAGCTCTTAAAAGAGATATAAAAACGAGAATAAAGGCCAAGATCAAAGAGAACGTGTGTGTGTGTGTGTGTGTGTGTGTGTGTGTGTGTGTGTGTGTGTGTGTGTGTGTGTGTGTGTGTGTGTGTGTGTGTGTGTGTGTGGATCCATCTGAGCGCTCGGGGTTTTATTGATAACATTATGGAAGTGGAGTCAATATCCTCCATGTACTGTCTCCACACACACACACACACACACACACACACACACACACACACACACACACACACACACACACACACACACACACACACACACACACACACACACACACACACAAAAACTCAACATTTACGTGTTTTTTCTGTGACGCGAAACATCTCAATCAGCTTTCATCGATTCATTTTAAACATCTCGGGAGGGGCGGGGGGGCTCTCAATGGTCTTGGTGACACATTAAAGAGACTCGGGGATCCGTTACCAGCAGAGAAGCCGGGATAAGTGTTTCTCGCATCTCGCATCAAGAAAATTACATTAACTTTCATATCATGTCATTGAGGATACATTTGCCGCGTTAAATATTAAACGCAGAGCAGTTTTGAGATTATGTTTACGATATTATGTCCTCATTATACCAATTATCGTGTGTTTATCATGTTCAACACAATCACCAGCTGGAGTCGTGAAATAATAACGAGTTGTAGTTTTGGAGGTCTTAGAAAAGAATTCTTTAAAATATTTTTATTTTTTATTTTTATGTTACAATCTCGAAAGATCTCCCGTTTCTTTTTCTGGCGACACCTGTGGCGAGAAGCAGAAACTGCAGCTGTGTTTCCTGACTTCACTTCCCAACGGTGACATCCGTCAGTTGGTAGCTGGTATAGAAGTAAGTTGAAGAGCGAGTTAAAGAGCGAGTTAAAGATGGGGCCTGTTTTGCGTTAGCTCCGCCCACCCTCTCTGGGAGAACAACTGTTACTTCGGAGCGTTCTGGGAGCAGGAAGTGACCAAATTTGGTCGAGCTGGGGGGGGAGGAGCGACCGGTGGATCTGACTCCATCTGATTGGGAACCCGACGGTACTACGTCCCGCCCACCGGACAGCAAAAACCTGCCTGCGCCACAGGCCTGTCAATCAAACAGACACGCCCCCAGAAACACGGCTTTTTTTTTTTTTTAAAGCTTATTTTATAATTCATGACGGGATTATTTTCAGATGGACCGCCAGAAAACTAATAAGAAGGAGCGACTTTAGCTAACGACACCAAAATAAATCATGGAAAAAAATGTATTGACTTTGTATTTCATGAGAGAAGTTGAATGGGAGTCTATGGAGGCTTTTTTTTGGAGCCGACCCTCTAGTGGCACTCGGTGGTATTGCAGCTTAAAGACACTTCCGCATCGGACACATTTTTCAGACCCGGAAGCTACGAACACTTTTATATACAAGTCTACGTGGGAAACGCATCATTAACTTTAAGATAATTACATTAATGTAACTTTTTTGTCATAATTGTAATATTTTTTTTATTGCTGTTGTGCAAACTTAATTGATGCTTGCGAGCTCAGTGTCTTTCTAACCCCAAACATAATTCATCAAAGTCACAGAAGCCATGAAAAGTATCACGTTCACCTAAACTATATGCAGTAAAAGTCAGTCAGACATGTCCCTGTTTATTAAATTGCATTCTTTATGCACAGCTGGATCACAGCCACTAATGCTATTAAAAAAAAAACACAAAAAAACCCCCCACGACTTTCAGCTTCGTGTGACCTACGTCATTCTTTCTCTATTTCACGAGCTTTACAGTAAAACTTTACGGCCCTTAAGAGTCCCGTGTGAAAGTGTGTGTCCTCGGCGAGGAGCTTTTCAAGTTGAATTAAAAAAAAAAAAGTTTTCTGTTATGTAAAACTGTCATTGTGTCGTTTCTGGAGCGAAATCTTTCTTTTAAGCGACGGCCGGATTTATCGGACTGTCGCGTCCGTGTTTTTAAACATCGCTTCCTCTTTGAACACCTGCGACGCTCAAAATCTGACGATCAACTTCTTAAAGTGGAAGCGGATCGTCGACAGCGTCTCCGATGTCGACGTCTCGAAACGTGGATGTTTTTTTTTGTGTGTGCTGAAACTCAGCAGACAGGTGGTGAGATGTCAATTTGGGATCCCCAGCCCGCAAAATGACTCACTTCGAGCTGCAACTGTGCGATCTGTCGCAAGGAGGAAGTCTCGCTGTGGCAAATAGTTTCGCTTTCACTTGCTGTTTTTAGGGGGGAAATCTCTAAAAGGTCGTGTGTGTTGCTCTTTCACGATTATTTCCCCGCTAATCTAACGTTGCCTGTTCGTGCCAGATCGATTCCTCAAGGCTTCTTTAACCATTGAGCTCAATCATACCAGGCTTTATTGACTGAATTATGGCTTGTGAGAGAGTGGCGAGGCTTTTTTGTTGTTGTTGTTGTTGTTGTTAAAGCTATGACCATCACAAGGACACACACACACACTCGTCCTTACCACATTGAAGTCAAGGTTCTTCTCCACCCAGTCGGTAGCGGCGTCAAACTCTTCAAACATTTCCATCATGTAGAGGGTATCCAGAGCGTCCACTATCGTCGCTCCCTTTATGCTGCCTGGAACAAAACGCACACATCAGAAGAATATTTATTTAAAAAAAAAAAAAGTGTGTGTGTGATTTACATATAGTACAAAAAAAAGTTTTTCTCGTGAGCATAAAAACAAAACAAAACAACAACAACCTCCCGTACAGTTTTTTTCCTACGTTAAAAAAAAAAAAAAAGAAAAGATGTCGTTCGTCGGCGTTGCTTTTGTAAGTATGAATGACAACAGGTGTCGGAGCGCTGAACAAACAGCTGTAGTTAAAGTGTTTTTTTTTTTTTTTTGGGGGGTTGGGAAGGTATAAACCGTTTCGTTTTGCTCGACAGATGGCGAGAGGGTAGCGATTATCGCCGCTGATGAAACGTCGGGGGTGTCGCTCATCTCTGGTGATTAGCCTCGTAGCGGGAGGGAATGGCACACAGGAGGCACAGCAAAGCACCGCCCCCCTCCCCACCTCCGCCATGTTGTCCGGGAGGGGGAAAGGGGGTGTGTGGGGGGGGAGTGTCATTAAGCATGCAGAGCCGGAGCCCCCTTCAGCGAAAAGCTTTTTAGTCCTCTCGCACTCGATACAAACAACGAGACCTCGGGATGTCGGTGTCGGACCACTTAGTCGGTACGGAAAAGGCGAAGAGTTGAAGTGGGAGATGGAGGCGGAGGAGGGGGGGGAGGGTGGACAGAGGAGAGCATTAAATGAAAACCTGAATACATCGGCGTCGAGAAGGCGAAACGCTGAAATGATCACGAGGATCGAAGGAGCAAAAAACAAAAAACACAAACAAGCAAACAAAAAAAACAGCCCCCGACGTCGTCAAAGGAAAAGAGTCTGAAAACGAAGCGGCCACGAAGCGGAGTCGAGGTTGAAAGCCAGAGAGAAGACGGAGAGGTTTGGTTTTTACGTCCCCCGTCGAGCGAGCGAGCGGCGCCACGGCGGCTAAAAGCTTTCCCATTAGACGCGACGCTGACTCATCAGTTAAGAGGTGCAGAGCAACTTGCTGTCAATCACATCTGCCGCTGCGCTCCGAGATGTTTTTTTTTTTTTTTTTTTGGGGGGGGGGTTAATGGATGAAGCTTTCTGGACCAACGTTGCAACAAAACGTGTTCATCACCTTTCAATTTCGATCATATTTATACTTTTTTGGCAAAAATATTCGTCAGTGTTTCCCCTAACGTACTCGTAGAACTGGAGTTACGTCCAATAACTACTATTGACTTCCTTCTTTTCCTTTGGTCCCGTTTGACAATACCGATAAAGTTCTTTCAAAACAAGATGACAACAACAACAACAACAACAACAAAAAGAGAGTATTAAAAGCTGGAATTGAACAGCTGTTTAAAAAAATAAATAATCATTTTAGTTCATTGTGAATATGCTGCACCTGTCCTAATCAATATTTCAGCCACTTTTGAATAGTTTGAAATGAATTTTGAGAATCTGCCGTGTTAAAGTCGAGCTCGTCACCACGGCAGGATCAATCTGTTAAAATAAGCTGCTTTTGTTTTTTGTTTTTTTTACCAGATCCAGGATTTGTGGGGTTTTTTTCCACGTCCAGATGGGAAGACTCTATATATATATATATATATATATAAAAAAAAATCACGAGATGGGACTCAGCTGAAGTCTGAGGTTGCGCAAGAAGAAGTCTTGAGCGATCTGGGAAGGTGATGCGTGCACCGCTGAGGGTTTTTTGTTCGTGTTTAGCGACTGCGAGCGTGGCGAGGTAGCAGATGGCTCGGCAAAAAAAAAACCACAAAAAAACACAAAAAAACAAACCATGAGTCGTGTTAGAAGGGAAACACTGCAGTGCTTCTTTAGGAAGATGTGACGGAGCAGTGGGGCAGCACGGGCCTTGTGATATTAGCTGCAGGCGGTGGGCTCGTCACAGTGGGAAGGATTCTGACATTCACCAGAAAACTCTTTCAACGAAGTCCACAGACGGCAGCGGGTGCAATCTGCTCGTAGGTTTTCGGGCGCGGCAAAAAAATAAAATAAAAATAAATAAATGTTGGGAGATTTGACTTCTCTGATTAATATCGTCATGCCCGGAGTTTCCTTTTTAACTGTTCATGCGAAAGACTACGTTTTACTTGCCGTTTGCTTTACATGGGCTGTCAGTGACTGTCTCCTTGGCTCTTCCTGTTCTGTTCACTTCTATTCTCTTCACTTCTATTCTCTTCACTTCTATTCTCTTCACTTGTATTCTCTTCACTTGTATTCTCTTCACTTGTATTGTATTCACTTCTCTTCAATTCACTTCTATTCTCTTCCATTGTCTTCAATTCTATTCACTTCACGTCACTGCACTTCACTGGTACTGTATTCTATTCTATTCTAAATTATTTTAACAGGAAGAAAAACATCCAACAAAAAGGAGGGAAAACATCCTATTTAAAAAAAGAAAAAGGAAGAAACCTCGGACGGCTCAGAGGTCGACGACCACGACACGACGAACCGACAAAAAGCATGTTGACCAACACTGAACGCGATGAGTGACGAGTCTTCTAGCTGTAAACAGGAAGAGGATTTCACTGGTGGAGGCTGGATTTCGTTGCACTCGTCGAACGTTGACAGACTCACAAAAGGAATAAAGTCAAAAGAAAAGACTGAAATCAAAAATCAATGCAGCAGAATTCCCCCGAGCCTTTTTTTTTTTCTTTTTTTTCCATTTTCAACTGTTTGTCAATTGTTTTCATCTTCAACACCGACGCCATCAGGCTTTCAGTTCTCTCCGGAGCTCCTTTCAACTTTTATACGCCCACTTTTATATCTCCGTTCACAGGCAAATTTCCACGATGCCGTCAAACGCCGCGAAAACACTACGAGAGGTGAACGGGACGCTTTTATTTTATTCCTTTGGACATGAACTGCAGAGCAGAACAAGAGAGACAAAAAAAAAAAAAAAAAAAAAGGGGGGGGTAATGGATGGAAAGATGAAAAATGAAAAGAGCTCGCGTCCCTCGGAAGACGAGAATCATTACCTTTCTGTTTCCAAGAGAAGAGAATAAGAATTGATGGCGGCGGGGATGGCAGGGAGAAAAAAAAAATGGGGAGAGCGAAGGTCCAGAAGTCATTAAAGCGAAACACAATCCATCCGGTCGTTCCTCTTCCAACATCCACTTGTCTTCTAACGAGTTATCCATCAATCTTTTTCCGCCTGTTTTTCCTTCTTAGACCAGTTTTCTACCGCCGTCGTGTATTTCGCTTTCTTTTTCTTTTTTGTCACAGAAAATGAGTGAAAAAGTGAGCGACTCGGACAACATTTTTTTGTTGTGTTTTTTTGGAGTTGCCAAAGAGGTCAGAATATGATGTCGACCTATTTGGTGGTTTTTTTCTTTTCTTCAGTCTTCATTAAAGAGTTCATATCTACATCCGAACGGGATTTGAATGCGACGTGATCCTCTCGCCCTACTTTTTACAGTGCGCGCTACATTTCTATACACAAAATTTTTTTTTAAAAATTCCTGTACCTTGATACCAACAATAATGTACAAGCTATGTACCATGTTTTTTTTTTTTTAAATGAAATAAAACATTTTACAAATTATAATTAAACTGCTTTAAACTGTCAGTTGTGGTTCTCTTTTTTTTTTCTTTCTTTTTAGATTTCTGTAGCTTTTGTTCCTTCTGGACTTATTAATTAATTAATTTATTCTGCCTGTATAACATAAAAAAAAAAAACAATGTGCCTATTCCTGTAACCAACAATATATGTGCAAACCTTGTATCGAGCCTTTCAAATAATAATAATAATAATTAAATAAAAAGAGATTTTACGAATTTGAGTTAAACTGCTTTAAACCGCGTCAAAATCAATCAACAAAATCAGAAAGCTGCAAGGCCGCTCCATTTTCAGTCCGAGCCTTTAATCGGATCCTTCTCCGACCGAGTACAACACTTATCACGCGCTCGGTGAAAAGCCTCTCATGTTTTATTCAGTCAACCACTTGAAACCGAATCGTTTCTTTACACTTTATTGAATAAAAAGTAATTTCATACGTCTAGATTATGCGGCAGCGGGGGTTTGTCGCAACAGAGGAGTTGTTGTTGTTGTAAATGTCATGTGGATTACATCACGCACACGCCGTGGACACGGAGCGTGACCTCGGCCGAGCGCCCTCCGGCTCCGGGTCACGGCGAACTCCAGCCTTTCTCTTTTTTTTTTTTTTTTTCTTTTTTCTTTTTTTATTTCAGAGCTCGCCGCGCCGCATAAATCCAAAAACCGCGAGATGACCGGCGAACGAACTCTCTCCGCTGCGATAACGTCGGCTCGGCGACTAAAGGTCACGTCGGGGTGGGACTCAACACGCGGCGCCCTCGAGCTTTCTTACTGCCTCGTGTCGAGCGGCGCTTCCCGTGGGGATGAATTAATCCGCCTTACTTTCTACCATTTACTTATTTTTATATAATAACTATAATAATAATAATAATCAACTTTATTTGTATAGCATCTGTCATACAAGAAATGCAGCTCAAAGTGCTTCACAAGCAAGAGGCACTTGCTTCTTGCACAAAAAAAAATTAAAAAAAAAAAAAAAAAAAAAACCTCAGCTCGACAGGAATAACAATCAATACAACAGAATTACTGTCGGAAAGAAAAGAAAAGTCGGATGGGAAAACTGTCCAGGTAAAAAAAATTAACAAGTGAAGATAAACGTAAGTTAAGAAAACTTTCGCCTGTATCGCAGAATACGCAACATAAATAAACTTTTTTTTTTTTTTTTTTTTTTTTTTTTTAATGTATGTATACGCAATTTGAAGTCAAAAGTAAAGATAAGTTTGGAAATAGAGTCAACTCAGGATCAATTGCTTTGACTTGAAAGGGTACATTACAAGCAACAAATGTGTCCATATGCAAAAACAACATAAAGTATAGCTCATATATGTAAATATATATATATAAGTATATATATATACATAAAAACAGATATAAAAGATAAAAAAGAACATTTAAAAAAATATAGGAAAGAAATGAGATGGGTAGGAATATCTTTTCTACTTTTACAATATAAAACCAGGGATGAGTTCTGAGTTCCAAGTTGGTCAAATAAGCAGATTTTTCTTTTAAGCACCACAACTACAGACATCTGCGCTGAAAATAAAACCGGTGATCTACACATACACAGTCACCACATGCTGACTGAGCTTGCGACCCGGTATCACAGCAAAGCGTGAAATAGACACGCTTGGTCGCCGTCCAGGCGTGAGAGTTTTCTTTTTTGTTTCAGACCCGAAACGTACATAAAACGTCACATGACGAAGGATCGCGTGACCACGGTACCACAAAAACGCGTAACTCTGAAAGCGTAGCTATCTCACGTATTCTTTGCCGTCGCGGGCGGGCGGGCGTGTCTATTACACGCTTTGCCGCGATACTGGGAGTCGGAGCGCCAGAGCTGTTCACAACACTTAATCATGACAAAAATGGGGGGAGGGCGGGGTGATGAGTCTCTGGAGTAAATATTAATCTCCCGTCGCTCATGTTGAAGTCAAATTAGTGTGATTTTTTTTTTTTTTTAATAATTTTTGTGTTAAGGGGGTTTTATTTGCCTTCAGGTACTGTTAAGTCCATCATGCGTGCAGAGCCGGGGAGTTCAGGGTTCACGAATGTCCCGTGGCAGCGACAACATATGTGATGAAAGCCCAACAACCATTACATGAATCGTAGGCAGAGTCTTTTACTCGCTTTCCCTCTATTAAAAATAAATCAAATTTAAAAAAAAAAGCCAAACACGACTAACCGGAGAAAACAACTTTCCCCAGCAAATGAACACAGCGTGGCCGACTAACATCAGAAGAATCCCTTTTTCGGGGATCAAAACTAAAGTGAGGTCGCCTAGTTTTGTGGGGGAAATAAAGCGGCCGACAGAAAACGAGACGAGCCAGCAACAAAAAAAAAACGCCACCTCTTCACCAGCTTCACCAGTAGAGATAAATGAATATTGGAGCGGCATGCCGACTCAGCAGCTTCACCTCCAAAATATGCAGCCTCAGCCTTCAAAAAGAATGACAGCAGCCCGAAGTGTCACTCGTTTAACAAAACAAAAAAAGAACCTGAAGTCTGCTCTCATCTAAAGAAAATTCAGCCTTAAAATTAAATGAATAAATTAAAAAATCCCTCGTTGAATTTTTCTCCTCAGCTCACTGACTTTTCTGAAGATATATATATTAAAATAAAGTAAAAAACAAAAAAAAATAAAAAAAAGGGGGATCCCAGTGTATGCTACTGTTAACGCAATGCAAACTCCAGGTCTAATCCTTAATCCTACAATTTGATCCAGATTTCAACGCTCCACTGCAGCCACGGTCTCCCGTTTAGCCCCGGATAGCATCTCAACGTTGAGTCTACACGTATTTCTTTTTTCTTTTCTTTTTTTTTAAGAGGTCACGGAAGCGGAGGTGAGGGAAAAAATGATAGCTAAGCCTTCGGCTAATCGTGTTATCGTACAGGCAGAAAGCGTGAATACACACATCCCAAAGTGTATTAACCTCTTTGGCTTTCGGGGGCTGGCAGATATTCCAGCGTCGACACTTTTTAGTTTTATTTTTTGGTCTCTTTTTTTGTCAAGGTTACAGCCGAAGGCGTTGCAGCGTTTCACTCGTGTGCTGGAAATCTGACGCTGACACAGAAAGCGGGGATTTAAAGTGAAAAGCTGTGACGATACTCCAAAGACAGGCTTTTAAGCTGTGTGTGTGTGTGTGTGTGTGTGTGTGTGTGTGTGTGTGTGTGTGTGTGTGTGTGTGTGTGTGTGTGTGTGTGTGTGTGTGTGTGTGAGAGATTTTTTTTCCACTAAAAACGTCATCAGCAGAAGCTGCGCTGAAAGTATTGAAATAAAGTTTCAAATAAAACTCGCTTTAATCACAAAAATAACTCTTTTACAATCAGCACGGTTAAAACAAACTCTGAGGAAACCGGAGACGAGCGGAAAAAACTGAAAGTGACGGCAGAATGTGGCCTTCACAATAAAAGTTTCTAATGAAATGCTTAATATCAAAGGAGGGGATTACATATTAGTTTTTGTTTATACAAAAAAAAAAAAAGGAAGTTTTTGTTTTTGTGCATACAGTAACACAGTGTGTTGAATTAACATGAATTAAACAGCATCTAAAAAAAAATCTTATTTTGACAGGTGACGTCGTCACAGACTGTCGTTTTTAGAAGCTATGCCAATTTTACGGCCAAAAAAGATCACTTAAAACTTCGCAAATTACATCGCAAGTTTAGAGAAAATCCACCGCAAAAAAAATAAAATAAAAAATCTAACATTTTTGATCGCAACAATCACAAAAAAAAAAATAATAAAAAAACTCCATCCTGGAGGGACTCTATTGCCTCCTTTATCTGTGTCCCACCCACCTCCTGTGCAGACAGTGATTTACAACATCTTGACACACACACACACACACACACACACACACACACACACACACACACACACACACACACACACACACACACACACACACACACACACACACACACACACACACACACACACCACAAAACCTGAGGGAAGGCCACAGCAAAATGACTCCATCCATTTCAATTATAGAGATTGAATATCTGATTCAGAGACACGCACAATGCCGTGTGGGGGCTGTGAGTGCAGCCCAGGACTCAATGTCAAATTATATAACCAACGAAACGACTTGTCTGAATAGAAAGACATCGGAAAAGGCTCGAAAAGGCCGGGGCGGGGGGCGCGGGGGTGAGGGGGATACAAGAAACACAATCAAATGTGCGATGACAAAAATGATGGAGGTCGTGACCAGGAAGCGCTTCGATAGCTGAGGTGCAGACAGTAAACATGTTGTTTACACACCTCATCCACAACGACTGGACGTGTGCGTCTTCAGTTCACCTCCAGTTTAGTCGGATTACTTTCTGTGAGAAAAAAGCCGCGACTGGAAACAAGAGCAGAGAGAACTCTAAAGCACTAAATTACACCTCTATTGGATTTTTATTTTATTCATTTTTTTTTTCATGAACGGCGGAAACATACAAAGAACAACTACAGCCGAGAAGAAGCTCTGAGTGAAACTCCTTCAGAAAAAAAAAAAGAAATAAAATGAAGATGAGTCGCAGTCAAACTCAGCCAGCAGATCATCAGTCTGGCACGGCTGCGCTCCGCCATTAGAGAGTGAAGCACCCAGCAGGACGGTCCACCCACTGAGCAATAATCAATGGCTGGACGAAGCGAGTTTGATGTTGGAACGCAAACAACAAGGAAGGGCAGCGGCGAATAGTGGATTTTTAATCGAATAGCGATTTTCAAATTGTAATTTTGCTCGACATGTCGATCAATATTGCGGTTTCTGAATGAAAAGAGACGGTGAATATTCTGCTGCTTCCCTTTAACCTGACGCAACAGATGGTTTCTTACACAGAAGCATCTTGGGAAGAGTTCGGAAAGGGGCACTTTCAAAAAAAAAAAAAAGAATATAAAATACCTGGCAGGTGATTGGAAGAACCAATCTGCCTATCAAAAGCTTAACTTCAACACGTCGTGGGTATTTTCAATGAAACTTCTTGGCGTCGTCACACCTAAACCGCAACCGCTGCCGTCAGCCGGCCTGAACCGGCGCCGGTTTCAGACAAAAGGGCTCAAGTTGAAGCTTGATGAGGTGGATTCTCACGAACCCAGCTGCCTGACTCATCCCGTAAAACTTGGAACCACAGAAAGAAAACATGTCCTTGTTTGTCCAAAAAAAAAAAAAAAAAAAAAAAAAAAAAGGAAGTGAAAATGAGAAGCATTATGTTACGCACCAGAGCAGCCAAAAGAGATACTGAGAGAGATTTTATGTTAAATCAGTTGTATCGGGTGGACACATTTTTCCTTCTGTAAATAAGAGCCATATTGAAATCAAGGACAAAGTATAAATAAGCCAGCGGAGAAGCCAGCTGGGAGATATTTAATGGTATAATCGAGCGTGATTAAACAGACATCTGCGCTGGATTTAAACCAACAACCCCGATCAGTTTCTTGGGGGGAGGGGGGGACACTGCTCAATGTCAATATAGCACTTTCAGAATTTGTTTTTAAAACTGTACCGTAGCAGTAAGGTAGAAAAATAAAATGGTTTTAAAGGTATAAATACGCACAAAAAATAACATGGTTGTAGAAAAAGTAGTTCAGACTCAGAGGTCTGTGCTGTACATGAATGAATAATTTTAAGAGGAGGTGTAATACAAACTTGACATTTGAAGGCCAGCTTTTATAAAAGGATGAGGCTTTAAGTCTTGCGTTTTATTCCATCTGGGTATTTCTACTTCCACGTAGGTAAAGCGATCCCAGAAAGCTGCTGCGGCATGGCATCCCTCCGGTGGGGGGGGGAGCCATTGAGAGGGGTTCTGGCGTGAAAAGAAAAAGGCCACAGGAGACAAAAAGAAACAATATAAAGAAAAGCAACCATCACAATAAAAAAAAAAAAAAAAAAAAAAAACCTGGCACCATCAGCGGCAAAGCCTGTCATTCATCCAGCAGCCTTTAAAAAAAAAAAAGAAAGCTCTACAGGCAGGGACGAGCAAGATAACCTCCGCCGCGAAGCAAAAAAAAAAGGACAGAAGTCTCAGGAGACGACACACAACCTCCTATTCACTTCCTCACAAAGCCTCCAGGATCCGTCCAAGTGTCCGGCAAATGACCGAAGTCTTGAGGCTGTCCAGAGCACAACGCCAACCAGCTAAACCCCCTCCGAATGAAAAAGGAAACGTATAATCCCACATGGATTTTTATCCACCTGCATAAAATCGCAGATCTTTTTTTAATTTTTTTTTATTCCAATTAGACGAGAAGCGTTCGACTCGGAGGTCGAGGCGGCCACAAACAACAAAAAAAAAAGGTTCAACGGTCGTTCGGGAAACCTCGCAACTATGAGAGACGGACCAATTCATCGAGTCGATCGGACGACAATAATGATGTGGCATCGACGCAATGTATTAAGAGTTTAAAAAGTAATGATAATGATGATATATAGTTTGAGTCCCCAGAGATGAATCAGTCTGGTCTAATGGTTAAATATTATGCACCGTTTTGCATATAAAGCATTAGACGTCCTCATTTGTCCCGTGTTGCGAGCACAGACTGTGTATAGAAGCAGCTTCCGGGTCTTGAAAAACGAGGCGCTTTGAACTGCAATACCACCGAGGGCCACTAGGGGTTAGCACTAAAAAGCTCTTACCTCCGTAGACTCCCATTCAACTTCTCATGAAATACAAAGTCAATCAATTTTTTTTTCGCAAATGTCATTTTGGTGTCATTTGCCATCTGAATTTATTCCAATAAATACTTAAGATATTATAATTCAAAAAGCGGTATGTTTTTGTGGGCGTGTCTGCTTGATTGACAGGCCTGTGGTCAGATATTAAGGCGTTTCCATGGTTTGTCCTCTGAAAACAACCCGAAGCTTTAAACCAACAGGACAGATGGTATGTTAGTTGTCAGGCCGACGCGCACACACGCACACGCACACACACACACACACACACACACACACACACACACACACACACACACACTGTTCTCTCGTAGTCCGGTCCAGGTCACGCAGAGCCGGATGGCAAATGACCTCAGAAATCGTGCTTTTTTTGTCTTCTCTCTTCCTGCTGTAACAGCAGACATCGGTAGTAGTGAGCCTTTAATGTGCTGTTGTCCGGTCAAGCGTGTTTTTTTTGGTTTGTTTTTTTTGGACAGGAAAAAGACAGACAGACACATATCCCGTTGGGCGAGCCGAGGCGAACCTCCCGCTCGGTGCTGCGAAACACAAGCCTGTTAACGGTGTCCGTTAAACCGTCGCAGGAAAAGACTGCTGTACACTGCAAAAATTTAGACACCAGAAAAAGTCTGGAGGGTATTAGTTTTTCCTTTTTTTTTTGGGAGTAGCAGTAAAAAGACGCCAGCCGCCCACCGAATTATGCTAACAATAACAAGTCTGACGGGTTTTAATCGAACTATCTTTAACTTTGGTCTATGACGGATAAATCCAACACGCTTTCGCGGAAAAAGCGTGAAATAGACACACACCTGTCGACTACAATAAAAAAAATAAAAATTTAAAAAAACGTGAGATAACCACGCTTTACGCAGTCTAGGCGTGAAAGTTACACGTTTTTCCCTGTAGTGGACGAAAAGCCGTGACATTTACAGGAAAATTAAAACTTTTAGCTAAAATACGTGTCCGGGGTTACTAAAAGAAACCCGTGGTTGGGGTTAGAGGGGAAAACAAAAAGGGTTGGTGTTACGAAAAAAGAAAATGTTTGGGGGTTTGAATCAAAAAACAACAACAACAACAACAACAAAAAAACAATGTTGCCTCCTGGATTCGAAATTCATGGTGTCCACGTGGCAGTCTGTGTGTGTCCTATGTTGGCCTCTGTTTGCGGGGGAACTTGGTCACATGACATTTACACGCGTGCCAATTTCACGCTTTCAAAACGTGTAACTTTCACGCCTGGACAGCCCAAAGCGTAGCTGATCTCACGTTTTTCTCACGTGATACTGGGTTGGGTATTGGTGTAGATGATGTCCAATATGCGCCCGTATGAAAACTACGAACATTTTGAAATGCTGAAAATATACAAATAGATTCATCTGAAACGCAGTGAAAAGATGCTTTGTACCAAATTTAGCAACTGGCTGATTTCTTCCTGTAGGTGAACGGAAACAATAGACATAAAGTGCAACAACAGAATTTCTGCTGATGTGGCAGAATTTTTGTTTTTGGTCCCAAAACTCCAGTAACAGCCGAGCACTGCTAAAGAATACCATAATAGTATTGCGTGTATATGACTGTGAGGACTAAGGGTTGTAACTATACCACCGAGGACACAGGGGTCACGTCCCGGTACAAACATCACCTCTGGGTTAATTGGCTCATAATGGGGCTGAGATTAAATTCAATTTCCTTAATGTCTGACAGGAGACAGGTGGCGGTTGAAGACCGGGCTGATAACTCCAGATCCAAATGAGCTCCGGGTGATCTGGAGAAAGTTAACAAGGCGATAATTCAGCTTTCGATGGGGGACATTTTTATATATTCTGGTCATTGACATCCAGGTAGAAAAAAACCCTCAAAACTACAATATTATCGTTAGAACATTTTGGAAACTGTCAATCTGGCATTTTTTTTTTTTTTTACCACCAACGACAGTCTGTTCCAGCATCTGCAGTATATTCAGAAGCTCCACCCCCTCTCTGCATTTAGAAAACAGAGAGCTGCACCTGTTCCTCAGTCTCGGCAGCGAAGCGGCGGTTTACAGGCAGTTGTGTGGAACGATACAAGATTGGAAAGACGGACGCCGTCGTCGCCTCAAGCCATATTTAAATTTTAACCCCCCCCCAAAAAAAACGCCGAATCGACAGCAACTCGAGGGAACGGGAGCCAAAAAAAAAAATTCATTTTAAAAAGTCTCGTCTACTTCGGTGAAATTCGTTGCCAAAATACTAGTTGTTCTTTTTTTAAAACGTCTGAGAGAGGACGGTTTGACGTCCTGCCAGGAAGCGGCAACGACAGTCGCTTTGCATTAAGACGGGTTTATTAAATTAATCAATCCGCTCCGAGCAGTCGTATTGAAATCGGAGGGGTATGTCACTGACGGTCAGCGTCTGCTTTAAGCAGGCGGATCGGACCGTATTCATCAAGTGGCGTTGAAAAAAGAGGCCGCAGGTGAAATATGTCGAGAAATACGTCGAGACGTTGGATGGAACAGAAAAGTCGGCCTCTTCTCTCTTTGCCCTTCGAGTTTTACCCAATCAATGCACAATTCGATTATTACCCCCGTTCCGACGGAGCCGCCTTCACGTAAATCCAATTACGATCTGCTACTTTTTTTTTTTTTTTTTTTTGTTACTGGATGTCATTTGGATTCAGAAGAACCAGAGACTGAAGGAGTTTACGAAACGACTGATATCTGCGTGCCGTTTGAAACCTGCACCGACGTCGGTTCGAGAAGTCGTGGGGGAACGCTTTGAGGGCGAATTCGTCATCGTGAATTTATGTATTTATAACCTTAAAATGAATCATCGGGGAGTAGCGCGAGTTCAAGGCCGAGCGACGTCGCCCGTTTGGTTCGTGAACGGCCGTTACGAAAGCCTCGAGTTCGGGATTTTGGGCCGTCGCCACCTTTGCTAGTTTGAAGCGGGAAGTGACCATATTTGGACGTGCTGGAGGGGGAGAGGGGGGGACTCGATCTGATTGGCACACCGGCGATACTACGTCCACGCCCACCGATAGCTGTAACCTGATTGCACCGACAGGTCTGTCAATCAAACAGACACGACTCACTTTGTAACGAGTTTAGAAAAGTGCGATACAAATAAAGTTTATTATTATTATTATTATTATTATTATTATTATTATTATTATTATTATTTATCATTATTATTATTATTTTCAGATGGACCGCCAGAAAACGAAATAAGATAGAGCGACTTTAGCGAACAACACCAAGATAACTCGCGGAGAAACTTTTATTAACTGAGAATTTGAGGAGAGAACTTGAATGGGAGTCTGCGGAGGCTTTTTTTTGGAGCCGACCTCTAGTGGCAGTCGGTGGTACTGCAGCTTAAGGCACTTCCGCATCGGCCAGTGGTCAAACGACAACGAAAAACAAAGAGCTGATCATTTCACTTTGATTTCCCTTTGCACTTTTCTACCTTATTTCCATGCATGATATCGTGCCGTACTTACTTCCCGGTGATTTCATGAGGTATTAAACGCAGAATTTACACAGGAATTCAATACGAAGCGTCGTTTCCGACCGCAAACGAGTTACACATTCGTCTGCATCTTGACCTTCTCAAGGGGAATTTGTTGAAAACAAACACAACCCGTTGACCTTCACCGTCTAGTTCACCGAATTGAGAAAAAAAAAAACAAGACTCCCTTTTGTCTGCAGCTCCATTACACCGACGGGCGAGACGCCGTCAGGGTTTATTGAATTAGAAGCCAACTGTCAGTGCCGACACAAGACGAAGAACAGACGGCATCCTCCTCATTTATTTCTGGCTCTTTCTCGCGGAAATGTTTTGGGTTAAGAGGAAAATTTGTAAATGCTGTTTGACGAAAAAAAAAGAAGAAGAAAAAGAAATCACGGTTGGTCGTCTGCCAAAGTTTGTTGGTCGAGGAAGATAAAACAACAGAAGGGCTGCCAATATTGTTTTTGGGAGGATATATGGCTGCTGGTACCGTGAGAAAAAAAAAAACGCAATTCTGCTTAAATCGTATCTATCCTGAGCACTTTGGATACGCGACATCATTTTTTTTTTATGAATATCTCATGAATGGATGTTGTTGTTTTTTTGACTGATTATCAGACAGGAAAAAAAGCAATTTGAAGAAGCCAATTTTTTTTTTTTTTTTTTACTATTTTGTGACATTTCAAAGACTAATTAGTCAACTAATTAAAAAAGTAACTTGTCAATTTGCCCTTTGAAAGCATAACGAGAGGTTTTTTTTAAGTATTTAGTGGTGAAAATATGTCACTGAAGATTTATACAAACAAACCACATGGCCAGCATTAACATTCATTTATCCCAGATTTGTGATTTTTGATCAATATTATTTGATTATTTTTGAAATAATCACCAAAGATTGCATACGAGCCCCGTCAGCTGTCCTACTTATCATAACAATCTGCTATATTTTTACATTTTTCTTTTTTTTAAGGAAATATAGAGTTAACTGCAAAAGCACAACAACACTGACATCGCCTGTTGGTTTTGTTAACGGAGCAGGAAGTGACCATATTTGGACGAGCCTGTCAATCAAAGAGACACTCGCCCTAAACGGACGGCCCTTCAAGGCTTATTTTCGGATTCATGGCGGGATTATTTTAAGACCGAGCGACTTTCGCCAACAGCACCGAGGTAACTCGCGGTTCCCAGTTCTAGAATTTATGTAATAAACCGAAGCAAAGATAAACGTGTACATTTTGTTGATTTGTATTTAAAAAGGGACAATCTCACCTCTCTCACGACGTGTCAGCGAGGTTTTCAATTTTCAGTCCTAGCTGGATTCAGCAATCCCACGTTACCGCGTAATCCGGGAACTAGCCTCGGGTAGGAAAAGTAGCTTCCGTTGCACAATCATTCAGGTCAGGCTAATATTATCGTCGTACATCATGTTCCATAGGAGCCGGGGGGGGGAAAAAGGTTGCGACAAGGCGCCCGGGGGGGGGGGGGGGGACCGAGGCGTCTTATTCACTGATGGAAGTGGGTCTGCCAGAGCAGCCGACTAAAAAAAAACAACTAAAAAAAACCCTATTTACGTTTTCTATAGCAGAGAGACGAGGGATGGATGGAGAGAAGGGAAACGGAGAGAGAGCGAACAGCCTAATCTGACTATTAGTATTCACACAGCGGCTCGCCTCTCTCTTACTACATTTACGTATGATAAATTCCAGTAATGAAACAGTAGGTGGAATTTACACAAAGCTGATTGAATTTCCTCGTTAAACACGAGAAGGCAATCATTAGAAATGAGCTTGTAAATATTCTTTTTTTGGTGGGGGGGGGGGCTTTTTTTTTCTCCCCCCCATCGAGGTTTCCAGGGCAGAGACTTGGAATTTATGTATTTCAAATCTATCGGGGGAAAAAAAAAAAAAAAAACACCCGCCGCCCCCAAGTCGACACGCCATTATTTTCAGATTTTTTTTTTTTAAACTTCCAGAAACCGAATGTAGATTAGACACCGAGCTCTTTTCCCTCCCTAATAACGGCGGGGGAAAAAAGTTGTCTTGCGGTTTTTTTTTTTTTTTCCTTCCCCACAAGAGAAGTCAGACGATTAAAGTTTTTGACAAGTAAAGCTTCAAAAGGCTCCCAAGAAGAGCGAGAAGTGAGGCCGCGCATCAGAGGACTCACCCGGCATCTTAAATGGAACCGAAACACGACCGACCCGAGCCGGCAGCTTATAAAAAAACGTCCCCATAACATTCTGAATATATACATGTATATATATATATATATATATATATGTGTGTGCTCAAAGTGCTCAGAAGCATGAACCAGTCAACAAATCAACAAAACAACAGCAACTTGATAAATATAAATCAAACTCTGTCCTTTTATTGTAAGTTTAAAAAGTAACTTTTCATTATGAATTCTGCTCTTTTTAATGCAGTGAAGAGTTGAAGGTAAAAGCGCAGTTTTTAAATACGAGACTGTTGTAAGCTTCTTTTCTGTATTTACTCTCTAAAAATGTAAAACCATCAGTATTAATGAGTCACTGCTTCTGTAAGAAGCCCAGAGTGTAAAAAAAAAGATTAAAAAAAAAAAAAAAAAATCAAAAATCTGCAGTTTTACTCCGTTACAACAGTATTTTAGCATCTTTCAGCTCCATGTTTTTTTTGTTGTTGTTGTTTACAACCGACGATGTCACGACTTTTCGTGTTTTTCAGCCAGCAAGGAGCTGTTTTGACCAAAAAGAAAAAGTTTGCGATTCGCTCGTGAACGCATCGGCGCATTTTAGCAACTGGAAAAGCAGATTTCCTCCTCAAGGATTCAAGGAAAACAGAGGTAGAGCGTATAAATGTCATCCATATACGCCGATGATATATTGGTGTTGCATTTATAGTTTTTACAGCTGTCAAAAACAATCAGTTTATACCTTCTGTGTCCTCTCGGGCCGACAGATCTGTTTCACGTTCGTTTTCTTGTCTTTTAAATTTGAGTTTATTTGAAATTATCTTGGAAATACTGTAGATTATTGTTACAGACGTGGGGGGGAAAAAAAAATCCAATATGAATAGTTGATTTTCTACGAGCTTCAATGAAGCAACATTAAAAAAAAAACAACAACAACAAACAACAACAGTGAGAAAAAGAAACTTCAAACCAGATCAAGTAGGCTCAGCTACCCTTTTTCACACACAACTGCCATTTTATCAAAAAGCTTGCAGTGACACCGTCTCACACACACACACACACACACACACACACACACACACACACACACACACACACACACACACACACACACACACGTCATCTCGAGGTAAAGGTATCCAAACAAATACTCTTACTGAGAATTTAATTAGGTCACGACAGAGACAAATAAATCTTAACACGTTAATCATTTTAATTCCTGCTCAAATTTATCCAATTAGTCAGAAAAAAAACAAATAGAAGTATTTATAATGTGTATGAACAGAGACATCTGCACAAACAACATGTGAGCCCCCCCCCCCACGCCTCCTCCCCCATCCTCTTACGCTCAACGATAACATTGAACAGGATTCAATTACACATTTGTTAGTTTTTGTGTCTCTGAATGAAAACTGTAAATGAGAACGATAAATAGTAGTTCAAGGACTTCCTTTTTTTTTTTTTTTTTTTTTTTTTTTTTTTTTTTTAAACGAACCAATCAAATCAACTGTTTTCACTCCAGCACTTCCTTGATCCCCTTTATCTCTTCCACACATATTAGGAAATTAATAAATAATTGATGTCAGACTTAAACCCGTTGTCGGGGCGGAGCCGTGCCATCGTCCGCTTTTTTTTTTTAATTCTTTTTTTGTTTACTTGAGCTGCATTCCCCTCCCCCCCTCCCCCCGAAACCAACAATCTCAGGCGAATAAACAACAACAAAGAAAGTACAAACACAAGCAGCAAACGTAACGCAGTTGATATTATCTTAGCTGTATTCTGGCTACTCACACGCACACACACACACACACACACACACACACACACACACACACACACACACACACACACACACACACACACACACACACACACACACACACACACACACACACACACACAACTGGGAGAGGCTGACCACTTGTTCCTAATCACAGCTGAGCAAATATGTATGTAATATTTAGTAATGAGGCGCCCGCGGCCGTCGAGGAGCGTCTTGTTATTTCGCGGCCGAAAGGCAAGTCGGACAATTAAGATCTACGAGAAGAGATAAAAAAGTGTGTAACGGGAGAAGAAGGAGGGAAACTAAAACAAAACGCAGAATAAGATGCCCCCTAAATCACAGCGCTCATTATCTCACACACACACACACACACACACACACACACACACACACACACACACACACACACACACACACACACACACACACACACACACACACACACACACACACACACACGGACACGGACAACTGGCAGGAAGCACAAACAGAATATAAATATATGATAAAACTGACATTTAGAGGAACGCGTGGATGGATCACTCCCGACTGACGGCCAATTTGGCTGCTTAATCTAAAAAGGCCAAGGCTGCTGCTGGTGGCAGGGACAAGAGATCAATGGTGTGTGTGTGTGTGTGTGTGTGTGTGTGTGTGTGTGTGTGTGTGTGTGTGTGTGTGTGTGTGTGTGTGTGTGTGTGTGTGTGTGTGTGTGTGTGTGTGTGTGTGTGTGTGTGTGTGTGTGTGTCTCACTCACCAAATAGATTGCTGGAGTGGCCTTGTTTGGAGACGGGCCGGAGCTCATTGGAACCCCAGGCGTAGCGCCTGTAGCTGTCCCACGCGTGCTTCATCATCTGACAGGAGGGAGGAAGAGGAGGGAGGAGGAGGAGGAGGAGGAGGGAGAAGATGAGAAATGAAGAGAGTTTAAAAAAAAAAAAAAAGGACAATCAACTTTGAGAGAATGAAGTCATTGTAATTGAGTGATGACTTTTTCTTTTTAATAAGCCCGAGTGACATTTGGGATTTTTTTTTATTTTTTTTTTACCACTAATTTAAGCCACCAGTCACGATTTACCGGGACAAAGTGACGACGGATGATGGATGGATGGACCTCATCACATTACCCCATATATAAAAAATTTAAAAAAAACTCAGTGATGGACTGCATAATGATTTCATAAACTGTTCTTTCAAGTCACAAATAATCATCCGACGTCGAGGAGAGTAAAAGTGAAAGAAGGAGAACCACCGAACAGCGTTTTCTCCTCCTGATCATCATATCGAAGGCAGCCGGCTGGCAGAAGACGGCCGGTGACTTAATGCTATTCAGCGCATCGAGCGGGCGCTGACCTATTCGACACGTCTCTCTGCCGATTAGAAACGGCGGACAGCTGACGGGCCGAAACCCCGTTAAAACTGCGGCACGTCTTAATTTCCCCGTGAAAGGAGGAAACGTCTTCTTCTGCTGAGTCGTCGTTATCCGCCGTCCAAGGAGCCTCCTGATTTCCTACCCGGCAGGAGGAACCGTTGAAGTTTCATCTCATTTTAATCTGCTGCTGGCTGGCTGGCTGGAGCCCCCCCTCCCGTCCCCCCCACATCCCTTTTCTAGCCCTCAGATGTGGCTCCTCCTCCTCCTCCTCTTCCTCCTCCTCCTCTGCTAATCCAGGTTACCTAGCATCGTCCCGCAGCTTTTCTAGAACTGGCCTAGACACGCTTAAACCCTCCTTTATCCTCCACCTTCACACAGATCGCTTCACACACACACACACACACACACACACACACACACACACACACACACACACACACACACACACACACACACACACACACACACACACAGTAAGTAAGCCGCTCATCTTTCTCACACCTGCATGTGTCGCGCTGCAGGCGCTCCATGCAAAGTGAAACCAAATTTATCTCCACATGCGCATCCTGTTGCTGCTGCAAGAATGTGTGTGTGTGTGTGTGTGTGTGTGTGTGTGTGTGTGTGTGTGTGTGTGTGTGTGTGTGTGTGTGTGTGTGTGTGTGTGTGTGCGTGCGCGTGTGTGTACGCGCACAACCAGCTACGTCCGTTTCCCGCTGCTGAGTCAGCGTTAGTTTCAGCTCACTTTGATGAGAATAACACAAATATTTTTGGGGAGACGTGTTGCTGCTATCAAATTAAAAAATGAAGCAAATATTTTTCATAAAACATTTTTTTTTTTTTTTTTAAATCGATGTCGATTTGCTTCTATTTTCAGTGAAATATGAGTTTATGTGATTTGCAAATTAACTGCATTCAGTACATTTGACATTTTTGGAAACCAAATTTGACGACAGCTGACGTATCAAGAACATCAAGAAATGGTGTAAAATATGTTTTACAAAATACATATACATAAAAAAAAAAATGCTTATATCACAATGAAGAGGAAATCCATATTTGGTTATTCACATCAGGAGGACGACTGACAACGTTTCAAAAGGAAGGTTACGAAGAGGTTCGTGCGTGAATAGCCGTTTGATTTAAAGCTTTTTTTTTCCCCTCACAGAACAAACTGGTTATTAGACGGCGCCGCGTGAGCGAATGTGCCATAATAGCGCCGGGCGCGAATGGAGGAAGCATAATTACCACGGCAACGTCTCCCATCCGCATCTCCCGTCGACAACACGCAAATTAACACGTTGCCCGTGTTTGTTTTCACTTTCAGATCGGCTTCGATCTGCTAGCAGCAATATAGCAGCATCATAAATTATATCCATTAAAGAAATCAGAATGAATAAAAATATTTTATAAAACTCGTTCAATATGACGAATCACTTTTGGTTATTGTCAAAGTTATTTTCTAAAATAAAGAAACCCCTCTCCCCCTCCCCCCAAAAAAACCCCGTTAAAGATTCATTCGTTTATCAATGTCTTCGATCGCAGCGCGGGTAGTTACAGTGTTGCCATGGAGACGGCGGCGCGATATATCCACGGTGACGAGCTCTGTCGAGTAAACGCGCGCTTACCGCCGACTCGGTTAAAAACGGCCGCCCGCGTTGACTGATTGGATTTAATGCTCGGGATCTCCGTGTTGAGTCTAATTGGATTAACGGGATCTCGGTGGCCGCGGCTATTTCGGACGCACGGTGGCCGCCGTTAATTGGCTCCGTGTTTAAAAGTGCAACAGGTTTGTTTTGGTCTTTTTTTTCTCTGGCGCGCTAACGTGAAGTCCAAATTTAGCGGGAGTAGGGTGTCTCGAGTAAGCACACACACGCACACACACACACACACACACACACACACACACACACACACACACACACACACACACACAGGGCAAAGATGAGATTACTTTCTCCAAAAAGGCTCCGTGAGAAATGTTGACAACCCAGAGTGGAGTTTCACCTCCTCCTCCTCCTCCTCTTCCTCACTTCATCCCTTCATCCCTTATCTCTGTCACTCCTCCCCCACCCCCTCAAGCCCCCTCCCATCTCCACCATCTCCTCTCCGCCTATTGAGCTGCCTTGACCAGTAAAACCAATAACTGCACTTTGTTCACTGATGCAAGATATACAAGCACATATAAACACACACACACACACACACACACACACACACACACACACACACACACACACACACACACACACACACACACACACAACCGTGTCTCACTTACAACCGTTTCCTGTCGGCAGGACGACCACAGGAGGAGAATTTGTGTTCCAGCGTGCCAGAACATTTCAGCAGGGGAATAAAACAAAAACAAAAAAAGCAGAAGTGTTCCTGTAAGTCAGTGAGCAGGGTATAATCTGGCCTCTGAGAATGCGGCCTTTCGCTCGCCTTGTATCATCCGGGTTGAACGGGGGCCGGGGTGCGCTTTAACTTGTTTCCAAGAGATAGAAAAACAACTTAAATAAGTGTAGAAATATAACAAAACAGAGGCACATAAGTTCAAAAGAACGACGAAGGCATTTATCGTGCGTATTGTTGTACTGCAATTCACGGATGTCGACAAAGTTTGTTTACGTACGAGAACAACAAATTTGAAGGGAAAAAAAACGTTTTTAACTGGGCAGGAAATGCCCCCCCCCCCCCCTACCCCTCTCCACTCCTCCAAAAAAAAAAACACAATTATTCAAATGGTAAAACTGAGACTTTGTGTGAGATTTCACATTGCGCGCGGGGCTTTTTTTTTTCTTTTTTTTTCCCACATCCAACAAAAGCTCGCCGGCCGGCAGACAAACAGCAGTTCGTTGACATGGAGTCAAATATGTCGTAACAACGCGGCCCGATCGGGCGGCCTGATGAACAGATGGGAACCGAGGCGCACAAGTCCGCCGAGGGCCCTCGTTTAAAAATGCCCCCCCAAACTGAATAAAACTTGGCGTCCATCCAGTGTGTGTCCTTCGCTGCTGTTTGTACACACACACACACAGACACACACACACACACACACACACACGCGTGCATACTGAGTTGATGATGGCAAATCATTAATGGCTGTGCAAAGGTCAAGGGTTAATGACCCCGTTTGCTCCAGGGGGGCCATAAGTCATCTGTAACTGAGGGAATGTGTGTGAAACAGGAAAAGGGTTGTGTGTGTGTGTGTGTGTGTGTGTGTGTGTGTGTGTGTGTGTGTGTGTGTGTGTGTGTGTGTGTGTGTGTGTGTGTGTGTGTGTGTGTGTGTGTGTGTGTGTGTGTGTGTGTGTGTGTGTGTGTGTGTGTGTGTGTTGGAGACGGGGTAAGAGGTAGAAAGAGCGCAGCCAGGTGACAATACGGTTGTCGGGCAGATAAGGACATCAGACAGCCAACCGGCTTCCTGGACCCCCACAAACACAGTCACACACAGTCACACACATACTAATTTCCATGACGACCTTTTTTGCACTGCAGCCTCGAACCCAAACAAAAAAAAAAACTAAAAAAAAAACTTCTCAAGGTGTCCCCTGAACTTTTATCCAAAAAAAAAAACCGAATTATCTTTTAAAAAACCACCACAGGACAAAAGATGCCAGGTAGAAAAATGAAACTCGATTTTCTTGCCAAAAAAAAAAAAAAAAAAAAAAAAAAAAAGTGTAAATCTCAATCTATCAAGAAATAAATATTTGCAACTTTGTCAAGACTTTTTTTTTTTTTGGTTAATTCTTGGCAACACTAAACACAAATGAATTACGCGATTTGAATGAAGCGAGCCGTGACGCTCAAGATTAACCTGTCGTCCCCGGCAACAATTCATTTTGCACCGGTGTGGATTTAAAAAAAAAAAAAAACGATCCATCCCATAAAGCTTCTGACGTTTTTTGCTTCCAAAACTTTGCTTTCTGACCCGTGCTGTTTTGAGGACAAAAAAACTCGCCGCCAAACCATTTTTCCACCTCGTCTCCTCGCATGTCCCCGCCGCTCGGAGACCGGAGGACAAACATCCTCCCGGGGGAACTCGGTTCTTCAAGGATCAGCCAGGGATTTCCTGAGCGGTTTAGTATTTCAACAACCATATATGGGTCAGTATTGTACTACCGGTTTAACAAAAAAAACAAAAAAGGATGCCACCTCATCCTCTCGACTGAAAGTGGTCCACGTCGAGCTTCGTGCTTCTGCGAGACGTAAAAGAAAAGTTATTTATCCGTCTGTCCACCACAATTTGGACCACCACATGGTCAGCTTTTGACAGCCGTTGTTATTTATTCTTCATGAACAGACACACATTATGATGTTTTTTTTCTACATCAGTCGGAGACACAATGTAGAAACTGAACTTAATATCGAGCCGAGGCTTGTGTTTGTATATAAAAGGTGCTGTGATACGAAACAGCTGATTTAAAATAACGTTTTAAAAACTGCACGCGAATTTGTATTTCTCTTGGTACCCGATTTTCAACGCAATTCTACGTTAAAAAAAAAAAAAAGACACGTATTCCTCCGGATGTCACATTTAAGACAAATAATTCATTCGTTCTTACAAACCGGTCGTTAACTGAGTTTATTAAGATGACCTAAAATCTGTATAAAAGGTGCTCCGCTGCAAATATTTTTTTTTTTAATTGTGGCCAATAAATAACTACACGGTGCTGATCGCCGTGGTGACACGACACAAATCAGTAAACTAAAAACACTTCAAAATGACCATTTTGCATCTTGACAAGGTAAAAGAAAAAAAAGAAAAGTGAATTGAGATTTAATCTACCTTTGGCAAGCTGCTCAAACTGCAGTCTGTGTGGGAGAAACGTTAAAAGTAAAAAGACACCTTTTCAGCTGCAGGACAATTTTAACCTGTAGGAGGACATAAAGCTGCGACCTTGGATTTGGCGCATGGTGACTCACCGCCGGCACTTCGATGCTTCACTTGGAAGCCGAAACTAAATCTTCCATCGATCATAGAGTGAAAGTGCATCTGATTTTTTTTTATTTTTTTTTATTTTTGCCGTGATGAAGATACGATGAAAAATATGCAACATAAGTCAAATTCACCACCCCCCAAAAAAAAAACACCAAAAAAAGAGTGGGGTTTGGTTTGGGGGCGGAGTTTATGTTAGAAAAGTGTGTTTGTATGGATGCCCCTTTCTTTCAAATCCGAAGCGATCCAATCAGAGCGCTTCGCCTTTAATATGACACGACTCAATAATAAAGTGAATGTCAACAGCCAACCCGTCAGTTTGACGTATGCAAATTTATATGCATTTTTACTCCTTTCTATATTTTTACACTTTAACCCGTTTTTTTTTTTTTTTTATATATATATTGCTTTATAACCGTTTCATGTGATTTCTTTCTTCACTTTGAGCTGAACTTCTTGTGTGAAAGCTGTTATACAAATAAACGGTATTATTATTATTATTGTGACAAGTATTTCCAAAGAAATATTATTACCGCCACTTCAAAAAGAGAATTCTTGCTCTCAATGTAGTTTCAAAAGCTTTTTGTCACCTGACAGAAATGGAGGGCGTGAAATTGGTCGAGAAAAATCGGAAACTTTCTGAAACTTAAAACCCAAAAATGATTAAAAATAAATAAATAAAATTCCACATTAATCGATCACTAATAACTATTTTTATTCGTCGTTCTTAAACGACCGCACGTCTGAAAACAATACCTCCAATAAAAGTTTACAAAATACGTAAACAAACAATCGAGGCTATTTACACGATTTATTTTCAAAACGTCCGCAATGCAAAATACATCTCCATAATTAACAACAAACTATTACAACACACACACACACACACACACACACACACACACACACACACACACACACACACACACACACACACACACACACACACACACACTCGTCTTCTGTGTTGAGGTGGCTTCAGGGTGGTCGGCTGAATTATTTAGCTTGTGTACTCGGCTCGTACTCTCCGCTCAGTAAATTGAACCGGGCAGGAGAGAAGCGTTCATGTGTCTGGGAGAGAGAAACAGGAAAAAACAAACAACAACAAAGCTCGAGGTCGAAAGCGCAAAACACCAAACGAGGGCCAGAAACGAAGAGATGGCAAACCTGTCAAAACTTCCCGTTAAGAGGATCGTTTGTGGGTTTAAACATCAGTTTAGAATAAAATAAACTTCCCAAAATAAATTCTAAAGAAAATGGGTTTTTGAATGATTTGTTGGCTTCAGGGTCACGTTTGTTTTGAACAAACATTCATTTACCGGAGGCTCACGTACATTTCAATAGTTGTTTTTGGTTTTTTTTCTCCATTCTGCATCTTGTGAGGTGGGAGAACGTCCCATCAAACGCCAGCAACAATTAGATTTACAGTGAAAGCAGCGAGATGAAGTGTAGTAACGGACGAGCTCCTTAAACGCAGCACGACGACCAAATCAACTTTTTTTTATATATAATGCCAAAACAACAACAAAAAAGAGCAAACAGGAAGTTATTGCCAAGTGGTCATTAAACTTGACATTCACTGCGATGCCGAGGCACTCTGGCTCCGCGTCCTCTCTTTCGTAAGATGGTTTTTGTTGTTGTTGTTGTTGTTTTTTATAAAGGCAGCTCTGTGGATTTTGATAAGCAAATACGGACGAGCGCTTCGTGTTCTCTCGGCTGAAGTCCAATTGTGCCTCTTAAGTGCGTTTTTTTTTTTTTTTTTGTAGAAAGTTCATTACTCTTCACTTCTGGTCATATCGATCGTGATGCAACTGTGCAGCTCGTGCCCGGGGGGGGGGGGGGGGGGGAGTCTGGTTTTTTTTTGCTGACTGTGCACCTGCAACTTTTAGTAAATCACAAGCTAATTACGAGAAAAAAAAAACACACACAAACACAATCGAAGGGAAAAACGTCTTTCAAGAATGTAAACCTCGCCTCCAGCTTCCGACGTCCCGCCGCTCAACTCGGCCGGCAATTTTATAGGACGATAAGTATCTTAGTGACGCGTCAAATAGTCCATGTAAACATTTAGCGGGCAGCGCCGACTTCTGATGGATCAAAATAGAAATACTGAATGAAACCCTTAAAATTTTAAAATGGTCGCCCTCGCATGAGGGGAGGAGGGGGAGGAGGAGGAGATTGGAAAATAAAAGGAGTCTGTGATTGACAGCCCGTGACTCTGGATATTAGACTGGAGTCGGGGGTCGGGGGTTCGAGTCAGCCGGCCGTAACCCCCCTCCCTCCCCTCTCCCCCGGAGTCCCCGGGAAAAACGTTAATATTGAATATCCGAGAGCATTCGCCATCAGCGAGGGCTACAAGGCTTGGTCACAAATACCCGTATCCTCCCTCCGGAGACCGCAGCCTGAAGGATTTCAAATCAGAACCAGCTCAAGCATTTAAAAAATAAAATAAATAAATAAATAAAAATCAGCCAGCGTGTTTGTGCCAACTTCCACATGCTTGTATTTGCCAAGAATAAGCAGGCAAGTTGTTGACAGGATGTGAATTGGCACATTTCCGTCCTTGGACTTTTTCTCATCTCTTTTTTATTATTATTATTATTATTATTATTATTATTATCATCATCACAGACCATACACATGTGGATCGACATGAAGACAACCCACTGACTCGAGAGGAAACCTGAGCGTGTCGTAACCTTCTCCTGGATAAGGAAATATGATCAGCTGATCAGGTGCCGTGAGCTCATCTCCAACGACAGACGTGTGCGTGTGCGTGTGTGAGATAACAGCCCGGAGGGTTTTTTTTGCGGCTCAAATCCCAGGAACCGTCAGTAAGAGAAAGATTTCCCAAACACTGAATAATAGAAATATTCTGTGTTCATTTCACATTAACTTTGAGCTTCTTTTTTTGTTTGACGTGTGAAAACGCGGCCAGTTATCGATTTTTCCGGCGCGGCTTTGAATTTACAAACCTGTTTCCATCTACCGACAGACTGCCTCGACATCACGAGAAGAGAAGAAAAACAACAAAAACACGATTGTTTTTTTTGTTTTTTTTCCCCCTATTATGGAGACAAAACCGACTCTACTGAAACCGTCTCCCGTCTCGGAAAACACAGAAAATAAAAGATAAAAATAAAAAAAGAAATGCGTACAGAAAGAAGCGTGCAGCTGCTTGTTGAATTTAAGCTGTCGCCGTACGAAACGCGGTTTTGAGCGTCAATCTGTTTTTGTTCACGTAAAAGAAGCCGATTCAGCTGGTTTGGGTGGAGCTCAGCTAGGTAAAACAAATGTCACTGGAGGTGAGCCGCTCTCGGACGCTTTCAGTTTGGCAAAGTAGCTCCCGGAGGTGCCCTCCCCCCCCCCCCCCCCCCCAAAAAAAGCACAAAATGAATACGTGCAGAAACAGACTGCATCGATGAAACACTTGTCCGACCTCATTGTTCAAAATCATGCATTTTCAAACCGTCACATTTTCTTCAGTCGTCCAACGAGTCCGTCTTCACGTTCAGTAAGAATCAGGTGGTTTTCAGGGTTTTTATGGGTTTTTTTACAAATTAGGAAAAAGTCGCTCGAACCGCAAAACGACCAGCCTGTGCTCCAATTAATTTGAAAATGATATATAATATATATTTGATTGGACGGTGATGAGTCATACAGAAAAAAGAATGCTCTCCGCCATTAGTGTCTCATCGTTTAGACAGACACTCTAATCAAGTGCACTAAAGGGTGACTATTAAAACATGAAGTCATTAGACTAAAAGTCAAACAATATTGATTTAGCCTCGAACGGCTGATATTAAGCGTCTTAGACACACAAAAAAAAAAAAAAAATTTAAAATTAATGCGTCGTTCTATTCGATTGTCTCGTTTTGCCTTTTACAAAAACTCTCTTCTTCAGTACCTCTGAAACTCAGAAACAACTTTTTCCAAGTCACCCGGCGTTGCACACGCGATTGTTTATCCGGGGATCGTAAACGCGATCGATAACTTTGGATTGTTAACGAGCTCGCGGCGTGTTAGCGCTCGGCGAAAACGAGACGGCTCGCGACCTCGTTCGGCCGACGGCTTCGACCAATCCTCCGCGGTCATTAATCGCGACGCAGGGCCACGTAGTTTTTGGGTTGTTGTTGTTTTTTTACACCTGTTTCCTCCCCGAAGCCCCGTGAGGATGCACTGCCCAGCATATATCACCGTTTTACAGCAAAGGGAATGCTAATAATCCCAATCGCCAATTAAAGCATTCAAATAATAAGCAGGTTTGGGAAAAAAAAATTAAAAAAGAGGGAACTAATTATCCATAATGTCACAACTCTGTTGTTGTAGTCAACAAAAAAAACTACATTTCCAACATCACACCCCAGACATACTCCACCACGTCGATATATCTTGATTCCATCTTTGAATTTTCTTTTCCCCGGCGTTGCCATGGAGTCGATTGCACATGCTTCCCGTAAGGCCCGTCACATTTATTACATAATTCTCTAATCATGTCTATTTCAGCTGACTGCAGTTATTCTTGCATAATCGTGAGAATCGTTTCTTTTTATCTGTATTAAAAAACGGCTGCATGAACAGAAACGTCATATTTCCATCAGTTTCCACGTCGTTTTCCATCATTTCTGGTTTGACTTTCAATGACATCATCTCGTTTGCCCCTTTGTTCTGCCTATAGTTTATTAGTACGAGTGGAGAACTTGTGCCACGACTGGTACCTGTCACTGTCAGTAATGTCCTTTTATATTTCAGCAACAGACTTTTTTTTATATATCCAAGTTCGTTATGTCATATCTGCCCGGTACAATTTTTTGTTTTCCAACCAACCAACCAAGTCTCCAAACCAGTAGCTCACGAGCTACCCGGTAGCTCAAAGTAGCTCTTGGAGGAAAAAAAACAAAAGGCTGGAGGCAAAACGTGAAATAGCCACGCTTTGGCCCTATCCGGGCGCGACAGATACACGTTTTCCTTTAGTGGACGAAAAAGAAACCGACCTTGAGCCATGATATTAACAGGAAAATTAAACTTAGGAGCTAAAACAAAACAAAAAAGTTCAAAAACAAAAACAACTCAACAAAAACTGGATTCGAACCTATTTCACACTTTGCTGCAGTGGAACGGCGTGTCCATGTCACGCTTTGCCATGATACCGTGTTGCATAAGGACTATGAGTATTATTGAACTGTGATTAGGTTTATACTATAGCAGTGGTATAAATACGCTCGTTCCCTGATAGTTTTACAAATGTACGTCTGTCTGTTTGCGTCTGGCTGCCGTTGAGCTCTCTGGAAGCGAAGGGAGTCGAGTCGGTTCAAACGAAGCGTGGAGGGAGCACGAAGGGGATATTGATGACTTGTTATTGACATTTCATTTCGCTCGCTTTTTTTTTTTTTTTTTTTTCCTTTCAGGCACTACTTTCTCTCAGTCTTGTGTAAAGCTAAAAGGCGCCGCAGCATTCGCCGACTTGACTGACAGTTGTGCTTCCACCGGGTGACTGAAGGCACATTTTAAAAAGATAAATAAAAAAAAACCCTACAAGTCACATTATGATTCAGAATAAAACAGGCACTTAAGCTCATGATGGCTTCCTAAAAATTTGGATCCCAAAAAACCTGCATCTTAACTGTTGAGGTGTCATCTTGTCGGTGTCATTAATTAGTGAACATTAGATATTACTGACAAAAAGAAATCTGAATTATTGTTGGAAAATGTCAGAATATAAAAAATAAAAAATTTAAGTTGAACATAACATGATTAAAAAATACTTTTAAAAAAAAAACAGTCAAAAATGGCACAAAAATAACCTGTTTACTACTAAACTGGACACAGAAAAGCAGAAAACCTTAAAATATTAAAAGCAGCAACCTGAAAATACCATTTTTACTGGGAATTTCAACAGTACACCTATAATTTTAAATATTTCATCACAAATGTATTTTTCTTGTGTCAAAAATGACTCTCTCTGCACCCTGATGGTGTTTTTGTTTTTTTGTTTTTTATTGTGGTGTCTTTCTGCTCGACTTTTACTCACTTTCATAACAACAACAACAACAACAAAACATCTGACTTGTTAGTGAAGTGGCTGGCGGAGCACATTTAATTTCATTTTGTGTATATATAGATATATATATCTATATATATATAGATATATATGTGTGTGTGCACTCCTGTATACAGCTCCGCGATCCACACTTCAAGTCATGTCTTGACCAACAAATACCCGATCATAATAACAATCCGTCAGATTTATTTTTGCTCCGAGCTCTTCCCACATCAATGCTCGATGACTATGCATGAGCAGGGAGCGGAGCCGGGCGGGAGGGTAGGTGCAGTAAACGGCAGTAAAAGAGCGAAACGTATCTCCGAGACGGATCCGGTCGATAAGCAATAACGCTTTCATATAGCCAGAACGCAGCGTCTCCAGCATCCAGGGTCTGTGATGTGTGTGGGGGGTGGTGGGGGTGGTGGTGGGGGGGAGCTGCACGGACGGACTACACAAAAGGCCACGAGACGTACATATACATGACAAACGGTGTACTAATAGTGGGTAATATAGGGTGTATATATTCCCTGGCAGAGAGACATTCATCCTCATCCTCACTTAGAAAAAATAAAACCAAACAATCCACACCGACTTTTAAGAGAACCGTACAGCAGCCATTTATATGAATATATGGATTTGAAATATCCGAAGCCTCTCGGGCTATCCGCCGGGACTATATATTTACAGTAACTATCTCACTAATACAATATTCATCACATGAATCTTAAGCTGCCGGCATCCGGAGGCCTCGGGCTGGAGGTGCAGCACGATCTGTCTTCACCAGGCAACAGGTGGACGTCCCGATAGATTGCAGGATGGGATTTTAGGTTATTTCTAGTCGGTGACTCGAAGTACAAGAGAATACGCCAAAATGTTCACCTCGAGTTTATCTGAAAGAAATTCAGCGTATACGCCGTCCATAAATCGGCTGCAAATGCTCTGAATCCGGGGACTGCTCGGCGTTTTTTTTCTCTTGATTAATTGCTTCGACTTTGGCTGTAATGAATGAATATTTTCTTCATTGATTAATCCGGCAAATTATGTTGGAAATGAACGAGCAATCTATTGAAACTAGTCTGTAAAATGTGAGAAAAATAAGCCCGCGGACGTCAAAGATTCCGGCAAATCTTCACAAGATGCAACTTTAATTGATTTTTTTTTTTTTTAATCAATCGAGGGATTCACTTAATCGACTATTTACTCCAGCTCTATCCCGAGCGGCAACCAGTGACGTCACCCGTTGGTTTGTGGACGACCGTTATTAAGCATCGAGTTCGGATTTCGGCCGGCGCCATCTTTGCTAGTTCGGAGCGGTTTGGAGCAGGAAGTGACCGTATTTGGACGAGCTGCAGGGGGGAGGAGCCAGCTGCAGGGGGGAGGAGCCAGCGGTGGATCTGACTCGATCTGATGGGAAACCCCGACGATACTACGTCCCGCCCCCCGACAGCCGTGACCCGACTGCACCACAGGCCTGTCAATCAAACAGACACGCCCATGAAAAACAAGGCTTTTTGAAGCTTATTTTCTCATTTATAACGGAATATTTTCAGATGGACCGCCAGAAAATGTAGAAATAACTCGTAAGAACCTGTAAAAATGTACAAATACGAGATACTTTCATGCAAAGTGATTGGAATGAAATGATTCAGTGAAATTGACGAATAAAACGACAGCAACTATATATGTTAAAAAAAAAAAAAGGTACTATATCTCTTATTCTATTCTAGACATTTTTTGGAGTGAAGTGGGAGGAGGAGGGGGGGAGGTCATTTTATTCTCTCATGGTCAAAAGCCACTTCTCGAAAGCAAGAAGTGAAAGCGATGACAGTCTGAAGATGGATTAAACCGCGTGAAACCACCAAAACAGACACGATGCGCGTAGATTTAACTCGAGACATTACAACTTACTCTCTACAGATCAAACAATAAGGCTTTTAAAGGATGAAATTCTGATCCCAAAGAGGCGGTTTAAAAGCCTTTTAATAATTCTTCCTACTGACTGGGCTCTTTATTGTAGATTAGTGCAAAGAAAGGTTTCAGGTCTACGCGGCTTTTGATGAGTAATGTCTTTGCTGACATCAGCACGGGGAAATGAAACGGGGCCTTTCATTGGTCAGGAAGTGAGTACAGTAATGTATACACGGACATACTTATTGCAAGGAGACGGCGGTGCTGGTTGTGAGCCATTAGACAATTAAACAAGGGGGAAGGGGAGGGGGGGTAACTATCACACACACACACACACACACACACACACACACACACACACACACACACACACACACACACACACACACACACACACACACACACGTCTGGTTTTCCACTCTAAGACAAGAAGTAGGACCGGGGAACCAGAAGCAATTAGTTCAAACGGTCGACACAGAAATAGGACTGGGAGGCTGCAACGCTAGTCCTGAGAAAGAATTTTATTTTTAGGCGTTTTTTTTTTAAGGTTGGCGAAGCAACAAAGATGGCTTCTCTCTCTTTTTATGTAAAAAAAAAAAAAAAAAAAAAAAAGCAGGAGCAACGGATGTAAGTGACAACAAAGAGGATGTTGAAGAGAACATCCTCTTGGGATGGGGGGGCGTTACTGACGATTAAATCTTTTCCTGCAACAGCCGGCGTTGGACGAGCGACCGCAGACCTCGACAAACAACCAGTACCTTTATGTACAGTTCCCCGAAACAGAAAGAAGTGTGTACATAAGTCAGCGTGGTGACAGTTTCCTGCACGTACGTGTCATAAACTTCAGAGAAGGAGGAGGAGGAGGTGAAGGAGGATGTGGTGGAGGTGGAGGTGGAGGTGGAGGGCTGACAGCACGATAAGCGATCGGTCCTTTAAGATGCGAAACTGTAAACACGCCGTTCCCTTATGGCTCGCCAAATGCTCGTTTGCATCTCATTTGCATGCTTAAAAATGGCAAACGGGCTCCACCTCATCACACACACTACACACACACTACACACACACACACACACACACACACACACACACACACACACACACACACACACACACACACACACACACACACACACCACACACCACACCACACACACAGAGGGGGAGCAGGATGATGCGTTATGCGACAGCAGCGGTTGCTCGGAGCAGACAAGGTGAGCGTGTGCGTAATAATAAATAAATAATAATAATAATAATAATAAATGGTAAGTCTGTCGTCTTATGAAGAAAATGCAGGCAAAAAAATAAATAAAAAGAGCCTCAGCCGCTGTTCTGAAAGAGCACGAGTTTCCCCCAGAGGACCCCGGGTGGGAGTCCCAGGAGATTCCCAGCATTAAAAAAATAAAATTAAAACAATAACTCTAACGTGTTTCCAACTGCTCGTCGTGGATTTAGAAGAAACCAGTGAAAATGTACCGAAGAGATACCCGCCACCAGAAGTACATGTTGGGTTGTCAAATAGCCCCCCCCCCCCCAAAAAAAAAAGCAGTTTCACGCAGCGTCGCTATAGTTACTGCAGTGAAAAAAAAAAAAAAAAATCCAGAAAAAGTACCCGACACCAAAAAAATGGAAATGCTGCTTTACTCCTTCGACGCGTGGAAATCTAAATCAGAAGAGCGTCGTTGGAGCTCGCGCCTCGTACGTTTTCGTACGTGAAGCGCGAGCAGGCCGTCGAGCGTGAACGCGACGCGGACTCGTCCTCCGCTGCAGGTTTTGGTCTTTGCCGACCGTTCAAGAGAGACTCCGGCCTTGCAAACAGCGAATCCAAAACTCTGCGGCTCGACGGCAAAAATGACGTATAATTACACGACATGATCCCCAAAGAAAAGTTCGGCTCCGGCGCTGCCTTCTCGTTTAACATTTAAAACATACCTCCATTTAAACAAACACACACACAAAACCGTGCGTGTGATTAAGCCGGAGTTGGAATCTGTTTGCCGTCGGGGCGAGTCTCCCAATTCAGCCGTTCGTATTTTGGCTGCGAGCCAGAGGTTAAGTGTCGGTCTCCGTAGCAGGCCAAAAAAAATGGTGTTTTTAAAAAGACTGTTACTAACTGACCCAGAAGTTAGACTTTAGTAACCCCCCCCCCCCAAAAAAAAGAAGAAAGTCTAAGAATGCATTTTATTTTATTATATTTTTTATACCATCCACCTTGATTTTTCCTCTCAGTTCACCAGCCAGAGTTTTCATAATAACCCTCCCTCCCCCCGCCCCCTCCCCATCTTCCCCCTCCTCCACCCCACCCCACCCAGGCTCTTAGTGAAAGCCGCCGACAGCAGGGTTCTCCGGGGAGGCTTTGATTTCCGAGCAGACAAACAAGATTTAGCTGATTGAAGGATTGCGGCGGTCACTCACAAGAAGCTGGTTATCCTCCTTTTACTTTCTTTCTTTTTCTTTTTTTTCCCAGAGCGTCCCCTGCAGCCTCCGCGAGTCCTCCGCCAATCACAAAACACAAACGCTGATCCCCTGACTGGAGGTGGAGGCGGTGGAGTTTAGAGCCTGGAAGCTGGACCGCACAACTTTATCTTTCAAATAATGAAATTAAAAGCAGCGGGCCACCAGAGATCAATGGAAAAGAGGGGCGGGGGGTTTAGAGTGTGTTTGTTCAATAGAGTTATTGGCTTTACTGAACGAAATAAAAAGGGCAGAAAGATATCTGGGGGGAGTGGTGGGGCCTGGGAGGGAGGGGGGGGGGCTGGGATGGGGGGGTCGAGGAATTCATCGATATCGTTCAGTGATAAAATCATAATAATACTGGTATAGTATAAAGTTGAGTTACAAATCGTATCGTGGACAACAACACGTTAAAAGAGTGTTTACAATAAATAGCAGCGGATCGATAAAATCAACTCAAATCGGCAAAGGCTCGGCCATAAGTTGTTGTTGTTTTTTGTTTGTTTGTTTTAATACAACTTGAAATTTAAAGCAACATAATCCCAGAACCACCGAAATATCAATAGATCCCTAAAGTTTATTGGTGAAACCTGAGAGCTTCAATAATATCTCCGTCAAAAGTGAAAAAGGGGGGTGAATTGGAACGTAACTATTTACTGACGCTTGCCAGACGAATAACAAACCGAACACCTGACCCGTTTACGATTTTATGACCAAACGTGACGACGGATCAGCTGATAAAAGACAAAGTAGGTGTGCATGTTTTTTCACCTGAAACTAAACTTCAGCGATGCTTCTGGAGCTGCTAAACTTGTATTTATTTATTTATTTATTTTAAAAGCAGCATTAGTTTGGTACTCAGTCTAATAAATTCAGCGTGAACGACTTCATATTTTGGTCACTCATAATTTATTTTTTTTAAAAAGCCCCGAGCAAAGCCTTGCGTGTTACTACTGTACTTTATGAAAATAGAGGAGCTACCACAAACAAAAACTCCCCACCGTATTCAAAACGGTTACCACGGTGACCGACACCGTGTTTTAACTCGCTGATTAATGCTGCTTTGAAAGTCACGCTGGTTCAAAACACAAACGCAGCGGCGGTGGACCGTTGGACATTCGGGACGCGCGTTTTATTTTCCCGACGTGATTTATCGACGTTTGCGAGGTGTGTGTGTGTGTGGGAGGAGGGGGGGGGGGTTCCTGACCTTTTAGTGGCGGGCGATGATGTCTGAAGGTCAAAGGTGTTTCCCTCATCTGCATTTCAATAGAGCGCGTCTTTAATAACAAACACTGCCGTGGGGAGGTTACAGGGAAACAGGGTCACTGTGTGATATATAGCAACGACACAAGAGCGGACAATCTGTGATTAAGTCCAACTTAGTCGTTTCAAGGGCCTTGAAAGCCGCGTTACTGTTAATCGGTAAGGTTTTTATCAACTCATTAGACATTTCTTCTCTAAATCAATCCGTTTCAGAATTTTCTCGCATCTCATGTGGAAGAGCCGCGAAGATTTATCTATTTATTTCGATCGACAGAAAATTACTGCGCAACTACTTCTGTAATCGATTATCTGTTTTAAGTCACTTTTGTTCGTGCCAAAATGCTAAAATCTCTTTTGACTCCAGCTTCTGAAATGTGAATATCTTTGATTTATTTAGTCCCTAATGATGATTAACTGAATATATATATATATATATATGTATATATTTTTTGTGACTGTTGTAGACAGTTCAGACTGCGCCTTCAAGCTTTGAGGACTTTTTTTTCACCGTTTCCGGACACTTTAAAAGACCAAACTGCGCGTCGATCAATCGAGTAAATACTCGACAGATTAACCAGTAACGAAAGCTATTCGCAGCCCTAACTATAAGTACAAAGGGTAACCCCCCCCCAAAAAAAAAAAAATCACTGCATTACTAATACTGACGTATTCAGACAAATGTGATATACTTGTTTGCTAATATTGCAGGTCACATACATATATATATATATCTCAGCAGCCAACACGTGCTCAGTCATTCCTTATCCTTATCTTCTCTCTCACTCAGCATTCCTGTGTGGCTCCATCAGTCAAACCAGATGAATGAGCAAAACAGGACTCGGGCCTCCCAGCTGAACAGAAAAGCCAGATATCTTTTTTAAAACCGACGCTTTATATACTACCGTCACATCCGTCTGTATACGTTTAATATTTGAGTGAGGACATTTTAGCGTCAGTCAGGGACGGGCCCGGGGATCATAACATCCCAGATGAAGCAGCAGGCTGGCGGCACGGCATCAGCTGACACCTGAAACCACCTCTGAGACTTCACTGCTGTGCTTCCCTACTTGTTCCTCCACAGACACACACACACACACACACACACACACACACACACACACACACACACACACACACATTGTGCAGTGACATAATCGCAATAATACCAGACAAGCTACCTGTTGGATGGTTTTTTTCCCCCTGCTGCAGGCTACAGAGCTAACGCTTTGCTTGCACCAAACAGAATCTATTGAATGAAAAGGACATACAGTGGCATAAATACTGGGTAAATCAATAGAAGAGTAGATAATAACTCTAATGAATTAATAACATGGAAGGCAGCAGGTTCTGTAAAAAAAAATATATTAAAAAATTAATAAATAAAAAACATCTCCAGGTTTGGGGATTATGATATACAGTACACTGAAAAATCTAGGTCACATAAACATTCGTGGAAGCCTTCACACACAAAAATGAAAAACAAAAAAGGTGCATTTCAATTCCCACATCATCCATTGACATCTAATGTCAGTAACGCGGGGCTGGGCGTGCACCAAGCCCTGTATTGTCCTGGCAAACTTGAAAGACAGGTAGAATCGGCCCGGAGGAGGGCGGCGGATCCTGCACGCATTCCTTCCATTTCCCCAGGAACCGACTTCTCCTTGGATATCGTGGAAAGATTACACGTCACGCCAAACACCCTCTAAAAAACTGCCGCTTTAAAATGTCAGATCCCCCAGCAGGTGAGGAAGAGACGCGAAACACGGCACAAGATCTTCACCGTGACAGGACTACGTGTTCTCTACATTTCGGCTAGAAGTAGTCCACTATAATCCGTTTTAATGAGGCGAAATCACAAGATGTATACGGTGCGTAAACCTCACCAGCCCAAACCGCTGTCCGCGAGGAACATCGGCGGAGAAGACTTTCCGGAGAACTGGAGAACATTTAGTTAAAGTTAATTTTTTATTCACCCTGGTGCCCACCGGCGTGTTATATGCGAGCCGATTTGTAAACAGGATGTGGACGATTCGTGCGACGTGTTGAGTCGTCTCCCAACGTGACTATCAACAGGCCAAAAGCCGAGGCAAAGTCAAAAAACGTCCGATTTTAAAGGGGAGTCTGGTTTGAGGTTGTTTGTTTTTTTGTTTGTTTTTTTTTCCGCCACAAAACCAACAGTGAAGAAAACACAACAGATCCTCACCTCTTTGATTTTAGCCCGTCTGTCCCTGGTCTCGGGGTCCAGGGGCTCGTGTCCTGTGGCCCCGGGCGGGCGGCGGTACTCAACGAAAGGTAAATTATTGACATCCTTCCCACCTTGACCCATAGCCTCCTTTGCAACTGTCTGCTTATCAATCACAATGTCTTGTTTTATCTCGTCGGGCCGTTTCTGTAGAGTATCCTTGGCCTCCAGCAGCGCCTTTTCGTGGTCTTTCCTGATTTTGGCCAGGACCCTGTCGTCGTTTCCAGCCGAACCCGAGTCGCTGCTGTCCGGACCGGTGCGGGTGTTGGTCTCCACCGCGGAGGAATGAAAGAAAACTCCGCTTAGCAGCTTGGACGAGTCCGGCAGGAAGAAAATAGCCCCGAAACACAGGGTTATAAAAGCGCTGAACACCAGTAAAAGGATAAATTTCTCCGTCAACCTGAACGAAGTCGGGCTGGCGGACTTCCTATTCGGGGTCGCGGTAAAAGGCAGAAGAGTTGCAACTGGCATTTTTCTCCTTTCTCTTCCTCCAACAACTCGAACAACAAACCCTCCAAAAAAAAAAAAAAAAAAAAAAGAAAAAAAAAAAAAAAGGGAATTTCAAACGTTCAGGGTTTCAACTCACGTCGAGCTCAGCTTCGGCTTATTCCGTTCACAAACCCATTTCCAAACGATACACACGCCGTCAAATGTCAAATAAGAGCGGTAAAATCTCCGGGAAAAAGTTGAGGAGCGGAGCGGGTGTCCATGCCGGAGACTCTCTGCAGACAGAACCAGACCGAGCCTCCACACAGGAAGCAATGGTCGATGCGTGTGACTGACAGGCGCGCGGAGCTAATCGCTTTCCGCCCTGTGAGTGGTGGGGAGCTCGAAGGGGGCGTGTCCTCTCCCGACGGCTGGGTATAAAAACCGCTGACAGCCGTTGACTAAACTTCATTCCCTGCTTACAGCAGCCAAAGAAACATGATTACCCCAGAGGTTTTTTTTAATTATTATTATTATTATTATTATTGCACAAATGGTAAATCTGATGTATTTTTGTCATGTTTATTATTTTCCACAAACTCAATGAAGAAAAATAAAAGCAATATTAAGAGTCAAGTTGTTGCCCAAAAAACATCACGTAAGCCACACTTTATATTGAAGCATTGCATTTACTGACTCCAGTAATGCTCCATTACGTTGACATTTTGCTGGCTAGCTACCTGCCGACAGTACTTCTTTATTTATTTAACAAGGCATTGATCAACTGAAAAATGAACTGAGCCAGAGTGTGCCCAAGAGGCTAATTTACATCTGTTGGTCCTGTCCAGTTGTTTAAAAAGTAAACCAAAAACAAATTGGCATGGCTACAGATATTGCACAGCGATTTAATCATGCACAGCAACCAATCAAAAATGGTCCGCAATTATATAAGCGCGTTTCCACTTTTGCAGTCTCAAAAGCGCTCTACAATTTGCAACAACAACACTAAATGCGAAACAAAAGCTACTAATATCTATTTGGGAGTGAAAATACGTCCGAAGCCATCTTTGCTATTTTGGAGCCAGAAGTGACCATGTTTGGACGAGCCGGGGGAGAGGCTAGGGGTGGATCTGACCCGATTTGATTGTAAACCCGAGGACACTATGCCCCGCCAACTGACAGTGGAAACCTGACTGCACCACAGGTCTGTCAATCAAACAGACACGCTGATTTTTAGGCTATTCAGTCTATTTACCGGGTTATTGCCTGGTTAAATCAGTCAATTTTATTTAGTAAAACAATTCTTGTTATCTGCAGCGTGTTAGACTGTATCAAATATACTGTTTCTTATGCTCTTATACTACCGTGCAACTTCAGGTTTATACATCATAAAGGATCAGAATGAGGGACTGTGTGCATAAGCTGTGTTACTGCCTGCCATGTTCGTGTGTGCAGACGTTACTGATAAAGAGGAACACCATACCCAAAGATGTGAGTCATCAGGAAGGACGTGATTACAAAGATATGGCGGTTGTCAGTTGGAAGATGATGTTCAGTTGCATGACACCAAGGCCAAGAGAAACAAGTGCACAACAAACTCGGCAGATTTCCTCCCACCCAGAGCGCTGTCTCACAGGAATGGCTGAAAAATTCCACAACCTCTTTAATACTTTAATTTTTGCATTTTATACAATTTTTCTTCATTATTGTCTTGATATTTAGATTTTTTTTAAATCGAACTTAATCCTTTCCTCTGCCACTGGCTGCATTCCTCACTGGCTTACCCTCCCGGCTCAGTCCTGTGGTCTGCTGACAGAATGGGAGGGGGGCGGGGGCGGTGGGTGGGGTGGGGTGGGTGTAATTAACAGTGCAGGTGATATGGGAAAAAAAAAACGGTGTTACATTATTTATCATCATCTTTAGAGTGTCCTGCACGTCCGCTGAATTGCAAATACACAACCGACTACCATAGAAAATTACATTATTATTCATAGGCTGAACAAACGGCTCCGTAGATGCATAAAAGTACGAGCGCGCTGGCATCGATGCGTACTAACGCGTGTTCGGCTGCGGGAGATTAAACGGTAATCATTTCAAATTGTCCCCTCTGTGCTGACAAATAACAATTTGACGTTATGCGCGCGCGAAACATGCAATTTAAACGTAAATAGACGTTTCGAAATTAGCCGCCGCGAAAGTGTAGTTTTATCAGGATGAGAAGAAGAAGAAGAAGAAGAAAAAAGAAAATCAATCTCGGGACTTCTTCTGCGTTATTATTAACGCTGATGAGTGACGACTGCTGCTTTCAAACTGAATAATTCATCTCTGAGTGTGATTTGAACCCCTATTTCGTTGGTACATTTTCGTTGAACACTTAACATTTTCTTTATTGGATGTGAAAAATAGCCATCGGACCGAAGGCCTCGTCGGGTATACGATGTACCATTTCACTTCTACTTCGCCGTGCGGAGATGTGGGGAAAGAGTCTAATCTGCAGTGTTGACAGATGCACGCCGCCATATTGAAATTCTAATTCTGCAGATGACAACTTGTCCCGAACGATGACACGCGTCCGTATATGATTGCTTTCTCATTCTGCGATTCGAGCAGAAAATTAAATCTCGGATGAAACGCATTGGCATCTCAATATCGAGAGTCTCTCTCGCGGAAAACAGTTTTGACAGACGACTTTTTCCTTTTGTTTTTGTTCTCAACCTGCGAAGCTGTTGATAAATGTATGAATCAAAGAGAAGACCGTTGTTTCCCCCGAGTGGCGTTGTGTTTTTTCTCGGGGAAAAACGGTGGAGAGGGACAAATAATCCTTTGTTGTGGAGCTGGTTTAACTCGAACAGAGGCAGCGGAGGGTAAAACCCACTTTTAAAGCTCATTCAAAGAAAAAAGAAAAAAAAAATCCCCTTTATATCCTCCAACACTATTAGATCTTAAATCCAGAGCTCCCTGGGAGTTATTTGGGAAATGCATCACAGACAGTTATCGACATAGACATCATGCCAAGCAACAAAATAAACTCAGAAATCTGAGGCACAGTGCATCACCAACATTTTCTTGATTTAGTTTTAAAGCTGGATCGAAGAAATTACTGCCAATAGGTGGCAGAAGAAATGCAAAACTATCTTAATCTGCTGTGATGTTCTCATTATATTTGCATTCACTTAAATAACCACCTGTTCTTTTGAATGTCATCCAAACCAACCAGCGTGATTTTCATCATCAAGGCATAGAGAATTGAAAAACTGGTGAATTTGTGACCTTAAACTGCATATGGGTGGATTTTTGTTCATTGTTCTAAAGTTTCCAGACAAGAAAGATTAAAGAATTTATTTCATACAGCGATGAATCCTCCAACTAAAGTTGGAGCGAAGCGGGCCTAAGTACGTTTAATTCCCGATGCCAAACTTTCACTGCAGGTTAAATTCATTCCTACTGCGAGGAAACAGCTGTCGGTTTTACACATGCCGCAGGCTCAGAGCAAAGTTATCATCCAATTAGAGTTGTGCTTATACTAATGAAATCCAATATTCACTCTCCTAGTATCTGTGTTTTCGGTTTCCATCTTTGTTTGTTTTGGCAGTTGGTGCTGAGCTCGTAAAAAACAGCTGCCTGCTGGTGTTGGAATTCACCCCTTAACACCCGAGGCTTTTTTTATTTATTTATTTTTTTTACTTATCTGAAAAGACACCTCGAAAAATGTAATCAGTAGTTTGTCTTTCTGGATAAGAACTACTTAAGGGAAAGTTTGAAATACAATAACTCTCAGTGTCCTCACCAACAGGCCAGATTGAGATTTGAAAAATATCAGCAAAAAACAGACTTTTCACCTGTGCCCAATCAAAACTGTATAAGAGAGTGAATGGCAGCCTGCCTCATGACAAGGGTTTAGTATAACACTGATGTTCAACAGTAAGTTTATCAAATTTGATGCAATAGAAATGAAGCACAACAACGCTACATCTATTTTTAGTCAAAGTACAACCCCGTTTGAAAAACAAAAACAAAGCTGGGACGCGGTGTACAATGTGAATAAGAACAGAATGCAATTATTTGCAAATCAAATAAACCCATATGTGACGGGGGTTCAACTTCAGCCCTCAGATAACACAAAACACAGATTAGTCGTAGGTAGTGATGGTGAAATTTATTGTTATTGTCTCCCAGAAGTGCAGATTGGTGGCAAAAATATATATTTACAAAGGTACCAACAAACAAACAAAAATCAAACAAAAAAACAAATTCTAAACCAAAAAGTGACGAAAGTCAACGGTGTCTCAACAGTGCAGCTGTTACCTTCTCTATTACTTGGGCCACACGGACTCCTCCATCCTGAGGAGCCCCCTTTAAATGTAGAAAGCCCCTCCCATCAGGGCGTATTAAACAGCTGATTGGCCTCTGCCTCGGTTTGAACAGGAAGCCCCAGGAAGCAAGCTGAGAGGAGAGTCGACCAACAGTAAGTTACCAGTGGTGTGTGAATGAACCGTGTGTGTGTGTGTGTGCTCCGTCACACCCATATTTACTGGCAAATAGACCAAAGACAAAATATCAGATGTTGAAATGGAGAAATTTATATTGGTTTTTTTTTTTATGAGGAATACTGCATGTGCTTCTTTTTTTTTTTTTTTAATTTGATGGCAGCAACATATTTCAAACAAGTTGGGACAGCGGCAACAAAAGACTGGAGAAGTTGTGTGAAGATTAAAAAAAAAACATGGTGGAACATCTCACAACTAATTAGGTTACCTGGCAACAGATCAGTAAACATGATTGGTATTAAAAGGAGCATTTCAGAGAGTTTCTCAGCAGTAAAGGTGATGAGAGGTTCACCGCACTGTGAAAGCAATGCGTGGGAAAATAGTGCAACAATTTAAGAATAATGTTCCTCAATGTAAAATTATAAAGAATTTGGGGATTTGTTTCATCTATGGTACGTCAAATTATTTAAAAAATTCGGAGAATCTGGAGAAATCTCTGTATATAAGGGACAAGGCCCGAAAACCATTACTGGATGGCTGCGATCTTTGGGCCCTGCATTAAAAACAGACACAATTTTGCAAATGGAAATCATAGTCTGGGCTCAAAAACACCCCCAAAAACCCCAAAAAACATTGTCTGTGAGCACAGTTCATCGCTGCATTCACAAAAATACTCCTTCGTTTTCCATCAAACGTTTCCCGCGCTCCAGTTCTTTCTCTTCCCATCAGTGGCTGACGAAACCAAAGTCTCGACATTATTTAAACATTTGAAAATACTTTTTTTGATTTCATACCTGAGCCAGAGGTTCGGTACAGTGGAGGGTGAAAAGCTGCTGTGGAATGTGTTTTTTTCGGTCCAGAGAATTTGTCTCAGGTCCAGTTTAAAAAAAAAAAAAAAAAAACCTGTGGTCTGAGTTTTTTAAGCCAAGTCCATCATGTTCCCCCTGGCATCCGCTCTTATTTTCTTAATGACTCCCCCCACACCTCATGTCGTTATATAAGCATGAATCATGTCAGTTGGCACGGGGAACGCAGTAAAAAAAAAAGTCCTCTTGAAATTTGAAGTGAAGAAAAACCGAGAAACTACCTTTTAGGTTCTTTTTATAATGGGTGAAAATACTCGTCCTTCTCGTGTGTCCGTTTTGGGTGAAATTAAGCAAGTAGTGTCACAAAGTTTATTTTCAGCTGTTTGTTTCATTCTGTCTGAAGGTCACTTCTCCAATTTATTGGTGCTGGATCGCCTCTAACTGTGCGTGTTAATCGTAATTAGCGAGGCGGCGTCAAATGAGTTTGGAGATTTTTTTTTGTTAAGCTAATATTACTAATATTGTCAGCTCAACGTGCCCTGGGAATTCACTGTCAGCCAATTTGCTGATGTAAAATAGGCCATGCAGTCATCACCCAGCTGTTTGATGCTCTTCTCTCTCTCTCTCTCCCTCCCTCCCTCTCTCTCCTGCCACTGTCCAAATATAACCTCGCCCCAATCTGATTTAACCACCGTGGTCTCATCCCCGGGGCAAAATGGACTCATTTGTGCGAAGGGATGAAAAAAAAAAAAAGACAGCGAGAGAGGGAAACGAAGGAGAAGAGGGAGAACAGAAGTTCAAGTGGAGAAGAAAAGAAAAAGAGTTTTAGAGGATGAAGGGGTGTGGTGGTGGTGGTGGTGGTGGTGGTGAGTAGAGAGGAAAGAAAAAAAGGCGAGATGTGCTCAGCGAACGAGGTCACTAATTGGGTTGAGACTTGTAGCTCCCCTGCAGTCCCCCTTTTTCTCCGGTTCCTGACAGAAATCAAATTATTTTGAAATTCTTTAATAAGAGCAAGAAAAATATGTTAATATGCATGGTGTAGATTGCAAAGAGGGCTTGAAAGAAATGTGTGGGGGGGGGATTTACTGGAAGAAAATAACAAATGTCCACTATCAGGACATTTATGAAAGCTTTGGTCAGCGCCGTGTACGCTCCCTGATCTTTTTTTTTTTTTTTTCTATTGTCACTTACTCTTTTATTAGATCATTTAAATGTGAGAAAGTTAATAGAGTAAAATTGTTGTGCTGCTGTTACCTGATACTGATGCTAACTTTAGTGCTTTAAATATCACTCTCCCTGATCAGATAGAGCTTCTGTTGGGACTGAGAAAAAGGTAAAAACAACAACACAGTAAACCTGACTTTATTCTCTTTATCTGCTTGTGACTAACCATGCATTTATTTAGTTCAAATTAATTTGACTTTTAGACTGCTAAATCAAATTTTCAAGGCACTTACAGCAGAACTTTCCAAAATTATATAAAGGAACTCAACAGTTCAACAGTTCAGCTTGGAGGAAAAAAAAACTTTCTTTTAACAGGAAAGAAAAAAACCTCTGACAGGCAGAAAAAAAAGAAATCCTTTTAACAGGAAGAAAAACCTCTGACAGGCAGAAAAAAAAGAAATCCTTTTAACAGGAAGAAAAACCTCTGACAGGCAGAAAAAAAAGAAATCCTTTTAACAGGAAGAAAAACCTCTGACAGTGGGAAGAAAAAACTTCCTTTTAACAGGAAGAAAAACTTTTAAAAGCAGGAAGAAAAAAACTCTTTCAATAATTTGTACACCACTACCATCCGGCAGTAAAACCAATAATAATTCAAAGGAAATTCCATTTTCTCTCACTAGAGACTTTCCGTATCCAATGTTGCTTCACCTGCCGTATAGAAATGATGAGCTTCCTCTTGTCTGGCTCTTTAGCTGCTAAATGCTCCGCTATGTTCCCCAGCTAGTTGCTGAATCTGTCAAGCCGTTTGATGCTGGGAAAGTAGGAGTACAGATCAAAGCTTTTTCGCTGGAAACAGCAATGTGGAAAAAGTCACTGATGAGGGCGAGGAGAGTGGACCGAAACTCCAAAATGGACCGACCACAAAACCAAAACCAATAAGGAGAAAGACGCTGATAGGGGGAACAAGCAGCCGGGTAATTCTTGGTGGGTCCGTCACTCTGAGCAAAAAACCTTAACAAACACACAGCCAAAGGAAAAAAATAATAATAATTTATTCGCACAGCTTTGAGGAGAGATACAATATTCAAGCATCAAACGTCTGAAACCCATTTCCATCAAAACCTAGACATCTCTCTGTAGTTGGAAGAGAAACAGGGGGACCTGCCCGCTAATCCTGGTTGAGCTGTGGAAAGCCTTAACAAGAATCTGCCCTTAAAATCTGAGAGAGAGCACATCATCCGCAGTTTATGTGGGATCCTGTTAAGCTTTTGAGCAGATATGCTTTTTTTTTTTTTTTTTTTTTTTTACCTATTTCATATCTGATTGGCATTTTTCTGACAGAGAGCAGATGCTTTTATACAAATACACGGGCCGCGACACCTGGGTTAATCTCAGAGTGAGAGCAAATGTTTGGTGACGGGGAGATTAAAACCCGCCGACGAGAATCTTTCTGGAAGCGCGAGCGACGACGACCTTTAGCCACGGTATACTTGACTAAAAGGCCAGAAAAGGTTGGGTTTTTTTGCAGAACGTTATGACGTCGCTACGAAGCTGACCTTTGACCTTTTGCGCGTAAATTCATCATCGCTTCGTCGTTTTATCCCATCGGACGTTCTTGTGAAATTTTGCCATAAATAGCAAACGCAATTCTTGCCTTGTGGCCGCATTCTTGTTTTGTGAGGCCACAGTGACCTTTGACCCCAAAAATCAAATCAGTTCATCCTCGAGCCCGAGTGAACTTTCGTGCCAAGTTTGAAGACGTTTCCTCGAGGCTGTCCTGAGATATTTGCATTCACAGCTCTTTAAACGCCCCAATAAAATGTTTCCAGTCGGTTATTGCGACTCTCCGTGTTTTTGCCTCAAACACAGGGCTTCTTCGTGTCAAACATCTGGTTGAAAAAGTCACATGCCGTGTTGGAAATGCGTGTTTTTAACAGGTTTCTCCGGAGGGGGGGGGGAAGAGGTGTGAAAAGTGCAGCTCTCCAGAGCCGCTCAGGGTGTGAACAGCAGGCTGGAGTTGAAAGGTCCCCGACAAGCCGACAAGTGTTGTGGAACGCAGAGTCCTGCCTGAGCTTCAGGGATCCTCGTGTCTTCCTCTGCTTTTCTGTCAAAATGCACCCTCTCTGAAAAATCCTGTCCCGGGGGGCCGAGTTCTTAAATCATTTAACGTTTGTATGCCGTGACGGCAAAGCAAGCACATCTGCAGCGGCGGAACGCATTCACACTGAAAAACCTGAGATGTGAATTTACTTTCACTTTAACATGGAGGATGATCAATTTCTGCGCCGGTGAGTGTCAAATAAATATTTTATTTTTACCCTAGTCGACTGAAATTTTGTGAAAAATAGCATGAGCGCGCCTTCAGCGGAAACAGGAAGGTTCAACTGTGCGACGCTTTTCGTTTAGCTTCACTTCAACAGAGAAAAAGTACACCCACGTTTGTCCAGATTTTGAAGGGATTTTGCTAATAAATCTGATTCTGATAAAACACAAAGTTGCAGCTATGACAGTAAATAATGCTTCAAATATATATGTCGTTACAAAGCAGCGCCTGAGAATAGTTTTACTTGAGCGGCCGTACTCGCGCGAGTAACGCGAGGCGAAAATGCTGAATGCTAAATAAAGGCCAGAAAAGTGGTTTTTTCGTTACGATGTCACTATGAAGCTGACCTTTGACCTTTCGCCTGTAAAACATCATTACGTCATCATTTCATCCCATCAGACATTTTTGTGAAATTTCGTCATAAAATAGCGAAGAAAATTCTTGAGTTATGTCCCCAATCTTCATGTGGTTTCGTGAGACCCCAGCGACCTTTCACCCCGAAATTCGAATCAGTTCATCCCTGAGTCCAAGTGAACGTTTGGGCCAAGTTTGAAGAAACTCCCTCGCGGCATCCCGGAGATATTTAATACGCAAGAATGCGACGAATGAACGGGAAAAAAACTGGAAACACGATGCCTTCGAACTAATAATCAAGACAACCGTTCGAACCGATCAGACACGAGTCACAACCATTATTTTCTGAGATATTTTTTTCCTGAACTTTTCCTATAACGTACGGTAAATATAAAACCTTTTATGAGGAAGTCACTGAAACATTGAGGCGAAAATAAATCCTCGTGGTTCGGTGCAAATTTGAGTTTCGTTTCCGCCGGTTCAATCGAACGGGGACTCTGTTGGACGACGACTCCATACGGGGGAGGAAAAAAAAAACACAGCGCTCGCAATGAAACGAACTAAAGAATAGTCGCGGGAATCTTTTTTTGCTTTTGAGTCCTGAAACGGAGATTGAAGCCGTGTGACTGCCACTTCACAGTAGATTAGATGAGCTTCCTTCAGCAGTCTGCGCAGCTCGCGGAGGGCAGATACGTCTCCGCGGCTTGTTGAGCTGCTTCTCTCTATAAGCTCTTTCAATGACTCTCCCATGTGACTGAGTGTGTGTGTGTGTGTGTGTGTGTGTGTGTGTGTGTGTGTGTGTGTGTGTGTCGCAGACCTCCAACTGAGCCGTTCATGTGATTCAAGTCATCTTATTAGTGCACAACTGTCATGTCACAGCATACTGTATATGCAAATTCTCCATCCGCGGCGCCTTCCCTCACATGGACCGTCTTTGCTTTTATACATATGTGTGTGTGAGTGTAGTTTTTATGTGTGTGTGTGTGTGACACCAGCAGGAAATCACACACTCATCAAGTTGGCACCTGCGAGCATCTGCCACCTACCTGCTGTGCTCGCTGCTCGGCTGCCGGTAATCCATCATCGCGGCCTACGTTCTGCCATCACATCCAATTATTAGGCGATTAGCAGATGCGCACATTCACACCTTGACGACGCCGCATCGCTTCCCATTACCGCCCCGCGCATCGCGACTGTAAAAGGCCGGGGTTGTAAAATGACAGGGAGCGAGTTTTAAGGGGGAATGACACTTTTTATGCCGGCGTCTGACTAACTGTCGAAGAGGAGATTCGTGCTGAAGGAGCTATTCGGTTTTCCCTCTGTGACTCATTGAGTAAGATCAACACAGAAACAAAACAGCTCAAATTCTCAGTTCTTGATTGTTTATTTACAAAACCAACACACACCTGAATTAGTTGATTTTTACTCAATTGAAATGCTGTTTTATGTGTTTTTTGCCCCCCCCCCTCCCCTCAATTCAGAATTTCATATGCTGTGTTACAAATGACATACTTCGGACATACTGCGCCATCTTGCTATTTTGGAGTCAGTAGTGACCATATTTGGACGTGCCGGGAGGGGGGTGGGCTGGATCTGACTCAGTCTGATTGAAAACCCGACAATACTACGTCCCGCCCACCGGTAGCTGTAACCTGACTGCACCACAGGCCTGTCAATCAAACAGACACGTCCCCCCCCCCAAAAAAAAAAAAAAAAAAAAAAAACATCTTTTAGAGGTTTCTTTTCTAATTCATGGTGGGATTATTTTTAGATGGACCTCCAGAAAACTAATAAGGAAAGACTTTCGCTAACAACAAAAAATGTATTGACTTTGTATTTCATGAGATTAGTTGAATGGGAGTCTATTGAGCCAGAGGCTTTTCGGAGCCGACCTCTAGTGGCACTCGGTGGTATCGCAGCTTAAGGCACTTCCGCATTGACCTCATTTTTCAGACCCTGAAGCTACGAACACGTTACGAATTTTTTTTATTTGAAAACATCAATTTCAAGCGTTAAATGTTTAAACACCTTTTAGTTTTCATCTGTCTGGCTGTTTTAAAAACAATTTTTATTATAATATTTTGTTATAGTTTATTTCACTAAAGAGCACACTCATCCCCGGCTCCGTGCTCAAGGACTTCTGCTGCATCAGCCAACACTGTTCATGTCGCAGCCTCATGAAATAACTCAATTTAAATGGTTTGTTTTTGCTGCAGGCCGGCGCGGACACATCGGCCACGTCTCCACGCGGGGCCTACACATGATTCTGCAATTATGTTTATCTGTGCACATTCAAATTGAAAAGCTTCCCATTGGCACTGAGGCAGGGTCCTCGGCTGCTCGGAGTCAGCGGGCTCACATTGTACAGGATTTAAAAGCAGAGCATGAACTCATTATGTATTTCCTCAATGTCTATGGCTGAATAATTTAGACTACAGTAAGTGTACTGAATGCGAAATGTTGGTCCAAAAAATAAACTAAATTAAAACATCACATTTTGCCGCATCGCCATGGCGACACCCTTTGACAAAAACACAGCCTTCTCAGTATATCATCAGCAACGTCTTACGGTTTTTCTGACCCCATTTGAGGTTGATGTGATCAACAAGCTCGAAGAAGCATGTGAGAGTATGAAAAATTGTATTTTGTCTGGACGAAATCCAAATAGACACGAGATACACATGTCCACCAAATTTTGTTCATGTAGGTGAAAGCAGCCTTGAGGTATCAATTTAGGAGGCCCATGGCCAAAAACATATAAAATACTTACATTTTCATTGGGTCTGACTTTTTGTGTTAAAAGTTAAAGCTGCCAAAAAGGCGATTCATCTCTCAGAACGCTAAAATTAATTATGACTTAAATTCTACACTCAAACCCTCAAAACAGTTACCACAATTTTTCCTTCTTCTCAAAAGTTCCACACGGTCTTAAACCAGAGCTCATTTTTCTGACGAGCTGAATTTCTGGCGACGTCGTGGCTGTGGTCCCTCATTCGTGAGTTGTGGCCCGTGCAGCTCCTGCCGCCTCGAGGACCGGATCGTCCATCATCCATTGACAGCAGTTACGACTGATCTTGAGCTAAGCTTTGCACGCTCGGCCGGTCAAAGCAGCATTTAGTAAACCGCCGCCGACGCGAGCGATGCATGTCATGTTGGGATTGAAGCTCAGATAACACGGAAAGAACGAGGCGTCTCAACCGGGAAACTGACGACGGGGTCTTTGTGAGACCTTCTGGATCCTGATGACGGGAACACGACAACAAGACAAACTCTGCTCCCCTTGTTCAGTCGGTGTCCTCGTCGTTTGGTTTTCAGGTTCATTTCCTGTTTTATTTTGGTAACTCACCCTGATGTCTTGTTTCTGTTCTTTCCACTTCCTCGCGTCCTCCCGCTGTGTTGATTATCTTCCCCTGACGTGATTTTTTTTCCCCCCCCTGGGTTCAATTACCTTCCCTCCTGTGCATGAAGTCTGCGTGCTCCTTCCCTCCTGTCGCATAGTAGTTGTTGTCTTGCTCGTCTTTTCAGAGCTCCTCCAGTGTTTTGTGAGTTTTTCCCTCCAGAATTATGTGTTTTTGTGGACCGACTTTTGCGTTGCCTTTGGACCTACCTTTTTTGTTTTTCCCCGCTCGGCTGTACATCTGCTTTCTACACGGCAGATTTTTTGTTTACACCCTGGAGTGGACTCGATTGATCTTATGGATCGCCCCTTCTGTTACCTTTGCTGACTTTTAGTAAAGAGTCTGAATTTACTTTTTGTCTGGGTCGTCCAACTTCTGAACTTGTAATCACTACATGTTGACAGCATACTTTACAGGTTCAAATGCCAGACTTCCCTCAAACTGCAAGATCACTGTCAGCGAAGCTTTATCCACACAAAGGAAAACATCTTAAGTATGCGTCTCCGATTGAAAACCAAATCCAACGGTATCAAAAAAGAAACAGCAACAACAACAAAAACCCACTTCAACTGGTATTATGTCCGCCGCACGGAGGAAACCTTCCTCACAAAGGGCACGACTGCAGATTGAGGGAGACACGCTGGGCCCAGGTGTAGCTCATGTAGCTAATGACCATTTAGCACCAACAAAACACAACCGAAACGACAAAAAAACAACAGTATTTGAATGCTTTCTTTCTCCCCTTTCGCCCTGCACTTCATTCATTGCACAAATTGACGGGTCAAAGTTGTCATATTGGCATTTAAAGTGCGCAGATTGACTCGCAACGTCAACTTGAAGCCACTTTTTTTTTGGATCCGCTCCCGTTTGCGCCGTTAAAGTTACTGAATTAATGCAAACTCAACACCTACTGTATCTTTTCTTCAAATTAAAAGCATTCTCGTGTTTCAGTGGGCGGGGTGGCAGGAGATTCAAAAAGACACCAAAATCAATACATTTGTCGTCTTGTGAACACCCAGATTTTATGGTAATAGGCTGAGATGTTTCAGTGCATTGGTCGGTCGATATACATACCTTACTTTTACTGTGGAGGATTGCGTCTGCCGTTGGTCAAAGAAACCGCCATATTCACAACAGACATGTCCGTATATGTCGGGGGCTGTTAGTTGAGAAAACATCTGGAAGACTCAAACCTCAGTTTCTGTCTACGCTTTTTGGATCTCTGGTGATTGTTCCACTTTTAGGTCGCCTGTGATCAAAAGCTGCGCGACCTCGATCCTTAATGTTTATACCCCGAATATGAAGCCGCGCTCTGCCGCTCAAATGTTTTCCAACCATCAAAGGCTCCAACGAGGTGAATCCTATCCATATAAATGAAGATTAGCTGTTGGCAAAAACGCGAGGGTGTTTTTTCAAACTGATGATGTTTGCATGTTTCCACCGCGCTTCCCAGCTTTTGTTACAGGATCAACCGGATTGTAAAAAAAAAAAAAAAATTACAAAAAATAGTTCAGCGCTTTTTAATAATACATCACACTAGTACACATCACAAAGAATCGCAAAGTCCGCCCCGTTCTTTGACACCACTTGGAGGTCTTTTCTCCTCGTTTTGTTTTTGCCTATTTTATTTAATAAATGCATGCTTTTGCGAGAAGAAAAAAAAAGAAAACAATTGGGGTCAAACTCATCGATAATTCGAAGAAAGTCTGCAGTTATTTATAAAATCTAGGTTAAATGTAGTATCAAATGGTTTGGGGAGCCTTTGGGAGGGTTTAAAAAAAAAAGCCTGTTGTAGAGTTGAAAGTCACATTGGATGATGATTTCAAAAGATTTTAATCAGCCTGTTCTGAATAATCCATATAATAGCCGGTGTGCCGCTGATAACACACATAGTTATAAAGTGACTATCAGCGAAAGATGTAATCTGATTGTTGGGATTATTGGTTTAAAACCCCCCCAAAAAAGATTTTGTGTACACGTCTTTTTTTTTGATTGACAGAAGAGCTTACGCAGTGGTTTCAATACAATATATAGACACCGCAGTCTGTTGTACGTATTGTGTTACAATTATTTTATTTTGGCTCCAAGATGCAAAGTCAGCATTTGTTAAGCCAATAAAAAAGCTGTAAAAAAAAAAAAAGAGAATACAACAGCTTAGTCAGCGATGCTGCCACAAACAGCAGGTGTGTGTGTGTGTGTGTGTGTGTGTGTGTGTGTGTGTGTGTGTGTGTGTGTGTGTGTGTGTGTGTGTTGAAGTGTTTCTCTATTGATTTACCTGTGAAGATTGACCGTGAGCTTTCCGTGGACAATACACAATGGATCTGTGAGCAGCTGTGATGTCTCTCTTGGTGGCGCTTGCTGGTCTGCTGATGTCAGTGGAACAAGATCAGAAAGTCTGGAGTCGCACGAGGGACTCAGTGAGTTTAGCGTTTGCTGCATGGACAAAAATAGTAGTAAAAGAAAATAGGAAAATAGTGTGGAAAATAAATGAAATATCCACAAACCCCCCCCAAATTTTAACATTTACTTTACTTCAAAATTCTTCTGGGGACGGGGTTATGTGTTTATTCTGGACCTGCCAAGCGGCAACCAACAGCGACGTCACCCGTTGGTTTGTGAAGGGCCGTTATGAAGCCTCGAGTTCAGAATTTGGCTGATGACATCTTGCTAGTTCGGAGCGGTTTGGAACAGGAAGTGACCATATTTGTCTTATTTTCTAATTAATAAGGGATTATTTTCAGATGGATCTCCAGAAATGTAATAAGAAGGAGCGGCTTTAGCCAACAACACCGGGATAACGTGTGAAAAAAAATGTATTGACTTTGAATTTTGAGAGAGAAGTTGAATGAGAACCTCTAGTGGCGCTCGGTGGTATTGCAGCTTCAGACACTCCCGCATCGGCCTCATTTTTTCAGACCCGGAAGCTAAGTCCACTTTTATATACAGTCTACGAGCCCTGCACAAGTTTTATTTTTGTAAATGAGTTTTTACTCCACAGACTATTTTGCTTCATTGTGTTATAGACTTAATATGAAACTTTTAGTTAATTTGATTTTTATTTCGTGAAGAGCCACGAGCACGAACAGAGCAGTGTTTTTGTTACTTAACGCACAAACAGGGTGGACAAAATATGCCTTTATGAGTCAACTGGATAAAAAACACCGCACTTAAACGCAGTCACACACACACACACACACACACACACACACACACACACACACACACACACACACACACATAGAGTCCTATACCATGTCTGTAGATTAAGTGTGATGGTGCTGCGAGGTGAGGTTGTAGCCTACATTTAGTATCTGTCATTCTGCTTTTAATCTTACAGCAAACCCCATAACTCACACACACACACACACACACACACACACACACACACACACACACACACACACACACACACACACACACACACACACACACTCGCGCCGACTCGGAGACTCCGGGGAAGCCTTTTGGTGATTTTTCATCATGATGATCCAAAATTAGCCAGCAATGTGACGGCTGCGTAGCGCTGCAACATTTCTAAAATGCAACAGCATTTCATCAGGATAGATAGGCCACGCCGTCATGAATACTAATGAGGAGGAAGAGTAGGAGGAGGAGGGATGGAGGAAGATGCATGCAAAATATTGATAGAGAGAGAGAGAGAGAGAGAAGCAGAGGTGAATGGAGGAGAGAGGAATAGAGCTGTGTGGTGAAAGGAGGATTAAGAGGAAGACGAGGCACGACGATGGAGAAAGGGGAGGGACAGGTAGACAATTACTGAATAACGCGAACGCACAAAATTTACACGGAGCTCGGTGTCGGCGCTCTCCGGTGTCACCACCAAACCACCATCCTCTCTTTCCGTCCGCTCCCATGATTAAGACACCTGCGTTATTGATTTCCGAGGAGCGAACCGTTCTGTCAATACAAGTCACTTTTTATCGGTAAAAGGTGATTTGTAGCTTTTATACCGGCCGTTTTGGAAACGTTTGAAGCACGGAAGAGATACCAAACATCCGCAGGAGCTCACGAGGTTGGATGCCAATGCTTTGAAGTTTTAGGTGTTTAATTTTTTGTGTTTCTACGTACAGGATTTACGGCATTCCACGTTCCGACATTTAGACGTTCAGACGTTCATTTAATTTATTAGTACTCGATTTGAGATGTCTTTACCGGCAGGTGGAGTTTGGCTCAGCGGTCATGAACGGTGTCATCGGATTACTTTTACAAGCTCATCATATTATGTTTTAGAGCAAAATCCATCTACAAATGAGGGCGATGTGGTTGAAAAGCTCCACAGAAAGTTCATACGTTCACCTCCAGTTTGGGTTATTTTGTTCAAACTGCTATTTATGAGACATTTTCTGACTTTTCGTGTTACGTGGTACTTTGATTTATAAGGAAATATTTTAATTTACTGTGCTTTAAAGCAGCAAAGAAATTGCAACTGTCGAGCTCGTGGTTACAATGCGGGAAGTCGTGTGCACCGTACGCTCGGCGTTCAAAAGGTCAAGTCGTAAAGTGACTGTTGCTTGGCAACGACATTGTGGAGGGCGTCTAGAAGCCGCAGAGGCTAATAATTTAGATAAAAGATGAGGAAAAGAAAAGATGACGTCGGATATTATCTAAGTTATTAAGACAAACAACAACAAGTCGTGAACTCTGGGCTTTAAAAAAAAAAATTGCGTTCCGACGGCGTGAATACCACCAAGAGGAGACCGTTTGTATCGACTCTTCTCGTGTGCGTGTCTTATTTTTGTTAAATGACTGTTATGAACTTGGCTTATGTTGAAAATAAGGAAGGTTGATCAGTGATTGCCGTGTTTTAGTTTTTATTGACGGTTGAATCCTGATATTTCTGGAGTTACTTTAGCCTTCCCTTTTTTTTTTCATTTTAGCCTTCAAAAAAGACGCCACGCATATCATATCAGCGTGTAATTCGAGATAAACGAATCCTCATTACATCCTGATTTTCGGTTGTTTTGGCGGGTTGAGGTTACTCTGCCTCTCACTTTAAATTCGAGTGTCAACTAAATGTCTAAATGAAAATGTAATCTGTCATGTATTTACGTGAGCATTTAAATGTCTTTTTTTATGAGCTTATTCAATAACCCCTACATCCCCCGGTATTCAGCTTTTAAAACGCTTTGAGCGAAGCGTAACGCAGCTGCTGCTCCGCTCGTATTGCTGACAGGTACTTAAGAGAGGCATTTATTCCTCATTCAGTGGATATCAAGCTCATTCAAAATCTACACTCCTTCCCATGGGTGGTAGATTGGTAGTCAAGTGCAGCACTGTTTTCATCAAGCTTCCAACACAGCAGCGCACGGCACAGCTGCAGGCACTCCAGGTACATTTCGTAGGTTTTGTATTTTTTTTAGTCTTTGAGAGACCGGCTCACTTCTTCATCCTCACCATGTGTCAAGCTTTGCAATGTCTGTTCAGCTTCCGATGGTAATGGGTGGAAATAACAATGGCAAATGGGAATTGCGGTTGTCAAGCCTGTCAAAGAATGAGTACTTTAACTGTGTTGTTTTTATTTATCCAGGATTAAATGAGAGTTTCTTTTGGATCATCCATCATTCTGCGGGAGAATTTCATTTTTTGGGTTTTTTTATGCATTTATCCTGAGTTACAAAGTACGGTAAGACAGTTTTGGGCTTCCTGGTCTTGTCAGTGATGCAGAGGAAGATGCATCAACACAGATACGTTGATAATATGGTGAAATATAAGCAAGCGGCAACCAGCAGTGACATCACCCGTTGGTTTGTGAACGGCCGTGATGAAAAATCGAGTTCAGGTGTTGGACGATGCCATCTTGCAAGTTCGAAGCAGGAAGTGACCATATTTGGGCGACCTGGGGGGGAGCGTAAGCGGTGGATCTGACTCGATTTGATTGCAAACCCAGCGATACTATGGTCCCGCCCACCGATAGCCATAACCTGACTGCCCCACAGGCCCGTCAATCAAACAGACACGCCCCCCCAAAAACACGGCTTTTTGAGGCTTATTTTCAAATGATGGATTATTTTCAGATGGATTTCCAGAAAACTAAGAAGGAGCAACTGTAGCTAACAACACCAAAATAAATCATGGAGAAATTTTATTGACTTTGAATTTTATGAGGCGATGTATGGTGCCGGAGGCTTTTTGGAGCCGACCTCTAGTGGTGCTCGATGGTATGGCAGCTAAACGCACTTCTGCATCAACCTTATTTTTCAGTCCCGGAAGCTACGAACACTTTTACATACAGTGAATGAATGTAACACAGAAGTTCTGCAACCCGCTTAGGTTGCTGTGAGTCTTAAAATAAATCTATAAATAACATCAGGTCAGCGAATTTAATGAACAATGCTTCTAATGAGTAACCACCAAAGTCAAAGTAATTTCCTGTCCTGGAGAGAATAACAGAACAATTGGTTGAATAATAGACGAGGTGTGAATGAATTTCAGGCTTCAGGACTTTTTTTTCAATCAAACCGAAAGGACGAAAGCAATTCGAATGAAAGTGTTGAATCTTTAAAAAGAAATGTGACAATTTGCTTGGAAATTAAGGTTCAGTTCAACCTCTCGGTGCCATCATGTGTGACACTAATCCATCTCCGTATGGTTGGGTTTTTTTTGTTTTTTTTCCTCACAAAGCTTATTATTTAAAAAAGCTCAAATGGTTTCCGCCTCATTTTCCGCCCGTGTCTTTTGGTCACGACTAAACAGCTGAACTGTCTGCCTGCTGGCTGTAGTAGCAAACGTGAATTATCTAATGCCAAGAGATTGGATGTTGCCAATTTAAGCAAAGAAGATTTCCTCTGCATTTTTAAATCATATTTTGTGTCACTTGGAATACAAAAAGTTTCCGCCTGAGGGCAGACGGGAAAGTCAAAGCACCCTAAACAACCGCACGAGATCCATTGTTTGTAAAATCATAAACAATGGGAAGATAAAAACTCTTTAAGCAATTTGGAAAAATGGGAAATTAAAGTAAAATTACATTTTTTTTCTTGAATTAGGGAACCCAGGCAGAAGGGACAGCTCAGTGGGGCCACACTTTGATTTGGGCCTAGATTTAACTAAGTAAACCAGATAAATTCATCTTTTGCACAAAGCTGCGAGAACAGAGCCGCCTCGGGGGTTTGATTTGACTTCGGGGAGATGAAGTCGTCGTGCACATTCTTTTGCAAGTCGAAAAAGGAAGTGATACTTCTTTTATAGCGCTGCAGTGCAATGAGAACCAATGACCATCTGTCCACAGCCCGAATGTCACGCCTGAGTATCTCTGCCTAAATATAATGCTGAGAGCCGTCATCTGTCCCCGTTTTAAGAGGATACTACCCTGCTGGTGAAATAAAAGATGGATGTACGCAGACGTGTGATGTTTGCAGGCATTACTCATAAGACAGGTAAAATAAAAAGAGGTAAAAACAGTGTCTTTTTATGTGATTTTTTTTTTGCCCCCCCCCCAAAAAAAGAAGCCTTATTTTATTATTATACTCACTATTCACAATTTAATATTCTATGGTTTTGTTTTTACTCTATTGGATCTTCTGTTTCTCTTGAAGAAGTCAGCAGATATTTAAAAATTCATGACAAGATATCAAATACCAGATTTGTTCTACTCCTCGTATAAAGGGCCTCTATTAACTCAGGGGAACTGGGACTTTATTGAGGAGCGCAGTAACTGAATATGGAGGAGGAAGAGGAGCAGCTGTTTCGCTGTAACTCGAGCGGGTGAGGAGGGAACGCTCATAGTCAAAAGTTTTTTCGTTTGTCAAACTGCTGTTTTTAGGGTCCAAACTTTCACCCTCTTCTCTTGTGAGCCGGTTTTCTGCTGATTTGTTGTCGGTTGGTTTTTGTATTTCCTTTGCTTCCGTGTCCACTGGAGAACAATTTTACCCTGAGATATTTCCACCACTGCAGCTACGGGAGTATGATGAGAGGAAATAAGCGTCGTGATCAGAAAGCTCTGCGCTAAATTTTTGGATGTTGTCAAACCCCGGAGCATCATTTCAAGCTGATGTACTACAAGAACTGAATCTAGCGCAGAAAATTGGAAAGGTACCAAATTCTCCACCCTTCACTCGTCTCTTTAGACCATCAAGTGATGCACACCATACTTATTTTTAATAAGGTCAAGTCCGATTTAATCATACAGCATCTTTAAACACAGCAGAGGCTAACCGAGGTTCTGCACATAAGCAGCAAATCACACCAAATGTGGCGCCAAGAGAATGTTTGTGTGGGACAATATGGGACGAAGTGGGATGATGTGGGACAATGACAATATGGGACAATGTGGGACAATGTTGGATCATGTGGGACAAGGACAATGCGGGACAATGTGCGACCATGTGGCACCATGTGGGACACGTTACCAATGCTCAGAAGTAGTCAAATATTTTGATAAGTTTACCCAACTTGGAACATAAAACACAAAACATTTGCTGCAATTTGCAGGTTCAAACACGTAAAGGACAAAACAGATATATTTTATTTGAATGGAACTTTTCCGACTCTTAATAAACACAGTGAGCGTAAAAGGTTTTGGTTTGGTCGTTTTTTGGTGCGAGCGTCCTTCCTCAGTCTGCTGACCTGAATGATTGGGATCGCTCGCAGCGCGGTAAACGGGACTTTTTACTTCAGCTGTTGTTTACCGATCCGTCTTTGGGTTTCTTTGTCAGCTGCACATCTTCGATTTAAAAAAAAAAAAAAAAAAAAAAAAGTGTCTGTCCTGCAGTCGACTTTTGAAAACAGATTTTTCATTCTACTTGTTACTCTTTGTGATGCACAGTATCGATATGGTAGTTCTCTCCACCCACACAAAACACAGAAACTGTGTAGATCTGGATGACAATAACCAACTGTTTTTGTTGTTCTTGTTGGGATGCACACGTACAGGCTCTCAGAACCCCCTTATAAAAAACAATCTGAGCTCCTTTTCTTCTGAATTACCATTGAGAAATTGAGCACACACACACACCCACACATCTTAAAACTCATTTAATTCTGATCCACAGAGGCAGCGGAGTGACCTCTGTGCTCAAGCTAAATGTCAACTTGATCAAGCGAGCGCTTGGTTTCGAGATTGGTCTATGAAAACAAATTTGCTTCCCCCCCCCTCGTGTTATACCTCCTCCCAACACAGGATGTGTAGCCGGGAAACAACAGCTAGCGCCTCCAGTTGATGGAAGAAGTCCTCGCGTATACCAAGTCACACATTTCACGTATATTTCTGGAGGATATTGGTTTAACAGTCTAAATCATCCATTTACCAGAAACTGTTAAAACAGCATCTTGTTTTTTTACAGCATGATGCCAAACTGTACAAAAATAAAAGAACCACAAGTATTTAAATCACAAAAACACCTTCTTTTTTTTTCCATCTTGATGTTGAAACAAAATGAAACTGTGAAGTAAAATCGATACATAAAAAACTGCTCAAGTTATGCTGAAGAACAACAAATACTGGAGATACATTTCCCTAAAATTCACCCCAATGTCAAACACAGTCATAACAAATAAATGTCTAACTTTTATTTATAAATTTGGTCTTATTTCTACAGCATACCACAACATATCTTCACTACTGCTAAACTGGCAAAATTGTGACCCAATTTAACATAATTTTCAATGTTGGAGAGCTACAGGTATTTTTTGGTAATTTCACAGTTTGAAAATATGCAATATTTTAATTTGTTGCCTTCTAATGACACAAAACCTTCATTTGAATTAAAAAAATAATTGTTTTTTGACATATATTGAATATTAACATGGTTGAGCAAGCCGGTCAGTGAATTAAATACCCTAATTATTCAGTAAAGCCAGCCAGAAAAATTCAGAATGACAATAATTCATCTCCAGCCTTATTTGGGTTGCAGCTGTACCCACTTTAAAGAGACAACATTATTTGATAGAGACGGTAAAAAACAACATATTTTCTGTGAGAGCAGATAAGATGGGGGGAGGGTGGGTTATGCAAAGCAAGAATGATCTATTCCTGCTGTGGGTTTTTTGCTGTTTGAGATGTTGTTTATGCTGTTAAAGCATAAAAACGGTTCTCTTTCCAACTTTTTAAGACGTGATGGATTAGAAAAAAAAAAGCAACTTTGTGAACATCCCCTTGGCATGTTGTGAACTCTGAGAACTAACGAAGAACTAACTGACTGTATAACTTTTCTCATTCGGACTCTGAACTCATGTACTGTCTGATCTTTAGATATTGCATGCAACAGAAGTATGCAAATTAAAACACAGGAAAGCGAAGAAAAAAAAAGTATACATATCGCCTACTCGTTAGCTGAGCTATCTAATGAGTTATATAGGTCGTAAAATATAATTTGACGGCACACGGGGAAGAAGCCTCATCTACGAACAAAATATGTTTTGGATTATTTTTCAGTTCTTTGACCATTTCTGATGAGCTAGTTTTACATTCAAACAATTCATTGAATATGTGATTTAAAATGTTTATAAATTCTGCTACAGCCTGAAGCTCCTCTGCTAGACTAGTTAGCCTTTAGCCCGATAGCTTCCAGAGGGACAAATTTGTCCTACTTTTGTTTTGACTGTATGATTTTAATAATCAAAAGGATCTATAGCTTTTGTCTTTTTTTTTTTTTTTTATTTTTTTTTATCTCAATTGTTACGATACTGTGGCATCAAAACTGATTTTTTTTTTTTTTTTTTTATCTGATTATTTTTGCCTTTAAATTAAAGTGGGAAAATATCGTATTTAATTTTAAAAACACTTTCTGGGTGTGTTCATTATTTTTGAAAGTTTAAAGGGTTAGTACACGCACTTAGCAAGCTACATCGTGATATCGGTCTGTTAAGTTATTTCTGAGAGGTACCAGGTTTCTTTATTGAGCCGAGACCTATAATACTGAGAAAGTGAGTTATCTGCACACAATTAAAGTAAGTAAAGAACTTTGGGACGTATCTACAGATTTGGATGGCAGACGGACGACATGGTTTAAATTGACTTGGTTTTTTTTTATTTATAGCTGAGCTGGTTGCCAGGTTTCCTGTTAAACCTGCTGTCCTTGGTGAACGTCAGAGATTGTGACTTTTCACTGTGTTCATCCTCCGCCGTGATACAGAGGATCCTCCAAAGTAAATGTTTGCCGCTTGCTCTCTCTAAATGCACTTTGTGAATATATATTGGCTCTGTTCATCATGTTTTGTGGCGGGTGATATTGGCTGACTTGTTGTTGCTGCTGCCCCGGATGTGTTTTATGGCTGATATGGCTGCCTGATAATCGGCTAAATTATACCGCTGCCAATCCGTCGTGCATTGTGTGCGTTGTTATTGATGGTGAATGAGTTTTCTCGTCGTAGTCGTTCTCATTTTTCTTTTCGCGGGGCTGTTTGGCTCCTGACATATGCTGGGTTTTTTTTTTCTTCTCGCTGTCTATTGTAGTCATTGTTTTGAGGGTTTTTTTATTTTGATATTTCACCATAAACCACAGGTCTGTACTAAAGAGAAGCAGGATTTGAGGCGATAGAGTAAACTTTAGGTTTATTTCTGTTTTTTTTTTAGGACGACTGAGGTGGTTCGCTTCTTACTGGGATGCATCGCCATGGTAACTTACACCTAACCTGCTCTGGTTGATCATAAGAATACGCATTACATTAATGTAATGTTTTTTGTAGCATTACATTGCTCAAGTCATTACACTGGATAGTAGCACTATATATTTTTGTACTTCATGCTAAAATGAAGCCTTTTTGTATTTTTCCCCACTACTTAATTTTTCTTTGACTTTTTATTCAAAAAATTTATTAAAAAATTTCCTTTTCGGACCGTTGCTCGCAGTTCATGCTGCTTCTGCTATCAGTACGCTTGTCCATGTTTGTGATTGGTCAGATGCTGCGAACCCCGCCCCTTTTACGTGAACGTGAATTGGTAACTTGACTCGTCAAGTTGAAAACCACTTCTGGTGCCACTGCTGAACTCGATTACGTTTGTAAGGCTACATGAAGTCCGATAACGGGAAGAGCTCGCGGTTACGTTGAAGCCACTTCGTAGTTCGCCATCTCGATTATATATTTGTCGGCTTTAAGGATTATTGCACCTCCGTCGTCTCGAACAAATCATTTTTTCCAACACGTTTCATGACCAGAACTGCCTTCGGCTTCATTCTCATGCTGTTTTGTCCCCCACACTTTTTTACTCATTCATCGATTCCACGCTTTAAAAAAAGAAATAAAAAAATGTCAGCTTCCAACCAACATACGACAGCTTACGTTACCGTTCGTCATATCATAATTACATCTACACCGCTGAGCCGCCACTCTTCTGTTTGCTTCCGCCGCGACACTCAGCTGCACACATTGCCGCCTTAAGATCATTCCCGCGTACTGATTTCCTTCTGCCGCTTATCAATGCTACATAAAGTTTCACAAGAAATTGTCTGCTCCGAGCCATACATTTAAAAAAAAAAAAAAAAAAAAAAAAAATTATATGCATAACTGAATAATTACATTCTGCTGCAAATCAGGTGGACTGCTGAGTTTTTAGATTTATACATCTAATTTCACGAGACTGGAGGTGGTTGAGCCCTAACAGAGTACATTACAGCTGCTTCAGACTATGTGTCTAATAAAAGTTCTGGGGAGAAATTGGCTGCATGAAGTGACTCTGTTCTTATTTTATTATAGCAGACGTAAGAATATGGTCCAAAAAAAAAAAAAAATGGCATGAAAACCGCCCCCCCTGTCATCTGATTTTTCATCAACCGTTAATCAGACACCGTGGCCTCTCAATCACGTTTTGTCTTTGGTAGATGTTGTGTTGTCATGGCGATGAGGGGAAAAACATGGGCCAAAACAGGTGAAGGATTATGAAGCTGCGCCGATGCAGATTTGATTCCTCCGTTATCCAGAGTTTCATAATTTTTTTTTCCAGGGCGAGCTTGCATGTTTATAATCCTCCGAGGCTGTTATTTATTTTTTTGTCCCCCCTCTGCGTTATCTTTATCTTCCGTTTTGTCTACAGGGAGGGTTTGTTTGATCCCTGGAGTTTCTGCCATGACGCCATTTGGCCCGCAGAGACACCTTGTACTCGTTCAATCTGGTTTGTTTATAGCTAAATGGATGTCTGGACGGATGCAGTTCAGAGTTGAATGGTTTAATTGATACTACTGAATGACTTGTTGCACGCAGAAAAAAAAAGAGATTCTTCTTCAGTTTTGGACATTTTAGATGCGTGATAAATAAAAAAAACTTAAGGAACATCCTATTTTTGGTTGCTGAAATCTTTTTAGTTCTGGGATGTTTTTTTCTGTTCACTTTGTCCTATTACAAACAAACCAAGAGCTTTGAAGTCATTTTTGTCACAAAGAGCTACAGCGGGACCTCATCTTTGATAAATAATGTCATATATATATACGTATATACAGAAACATGTCTAGTTGCTCATAAGTTTAAAAAAAAAAAGGTTTGTGAAGAAAAAACACCTCCATCTGTAGAAATAAAAACCAAATCATTAATTTTGCTCACATTCCCCTTTCGACAAAAGTTAAGCCCTGTTGCGCTGATGGGCGGTGAACATGTCGAACACCTCCCCGCTCGTTCTGGCGGAAAGCTCGACTCTCCCCGACAGGAAACGGGGAGGTTTGACCGAGGCTCGCCACCTGGGGCTCTCTGGCGCTGCAACATGCCTGCAGTGATAATTAATGAGAATTACTGTTGCCGAGAGAGACACTTTGGCAGGGAGGGCGAGAGAGTGGGGAGAACCGGACCGAGAGGTAGTGGGGGTGGAGGGGGGGGGGGGTCATTGAGACATAATCACTATGGTGAAGAAGACAGAGACGGAGGTGGTGGGAGGACAAACACAAAATAAAAGATAAACTAACGTGATTATTTGGCTCCTGGCAGAAGGCTTGGCAGCGGCGTGTTTTTTTTTTCCCTTCTCCCCTGAGTGACAGATATACTGGAGACTCACAGGTGTACATCTCATAAATGTCATAATTTATTTTACTTTTGTTCTCAGCTCGACACAAAAGAGGGATGGTGGCATTAAAGCGTATTGGGTGGGAGTGCATTGAGGCATTATGCTCCGGGACAATTGTATTTTCTATCTTTAAATAGTTTTTCTCGATACTTAAAAAAAAAAAACATCCAGGAGGTCAATATTTCGATTTTATTTGAAAACAAATAGTGATATTAGTATCAGCATTAAGAAAAAACCTCCCTTTTCTCCCCCACCGACCGCTCCAATTCCATTGCATAAAACGCTTGCTTAGTCTCGAGTACACTCGACTGGAGAAAAAGGAAATGCTCGAGGCTCGACTCGCTGTGATGAAACAGATCCCGGGGAAAAGGCCACGGAGCCTGAGTAAGTAAAAACCAAAGCAAATAATTAGTTCTGAGCTAATAGGCCTCAACTGCAGAGTAAAATGGCCTTTCAGAGGAATAATGCTGGCCAGGTTCTTTTTTTTTTTTTTTTTACAAACACATTAATTATACTCAACTGTTACTGAGGATTAATACTGTAAAGAAATAATGCTCGTTATTATATTCATGCATTTGACCAACTAGCAAACACCGAACAACGTTGGATGCGCTGCCAGCTCATTACAAATATCCCTTTTACTTTTACAGTTTCAGTTGGATTTTACTCACTAAAATCTCCCTAAATGGCGCCCTCTTGCTGTCAAGAGAGGAAATGGAAAAAGCGAATATTTGCGTGCCTATTTTGCCCCCGTGTTTGGCCTGGCAGGATACATACAGGAGTGTTTTACATCGTCATGGGACCTCTGTGGTGTTTTCTGTATAAACATTCATTTAATTTTTCTTTTTTTATATATATATCTACAATTTTTAAGCCGTCAAAAAAAAAAATAGAAGAAAAGGCAGAGAAAGACAACTCTGAAAACGCAATAAAAAGAAAATTCTGTAAGAGCTGTCAGAAAACTCATTTCATTTATTTTCATTAAGCTGCCTTGAAGATGGAAAAGCGCAATAGTCAGTTGTGATAAATTCACAAGATCATTGTCGCATTCATTTGCATTTTTTTAAAAACATTTTTAGTGAGTTCATAAACACGTCTAAAAACAAACTTCAAATTTCTGAACCCTGTAGGTAGTGATGGCTCAGTTTCAGTTTTGATTTGTTTGTTTTTGTCTTTGGTCCTTTGTTCTACTTTGATGCCTCGGCAGTAATTTGAAGGCCTATTTTTGGTTCCTTTTTTTCGATTGCATAATCCAACACTAGCTCATTTTACAGTTAAGTGTCTTGAAGAAGAAACAGACTAGAAATCTGAGATCCACTTCTGTGAAGTGTTTAGTTGAAATAAAATCCAGCAGACTTTTCATTGCATCACTGAATCAAAAAAAAAGACAGTTTTTATTCTCTTGAGTCAGTTCTTTAGATGCTGTTAGAGGCATCGAGAGCTGCCGAAGCCTCAGTGTCGAGTAAGATTTGTCTTTCGCAAAAAAAAAAACAAAAAAAAAAAACAACGACCAACAATTGAACTCTGAAAGTAGGAACATTCGCCGACCTCCAGTGGTTTGCATTTGAGTTTGTTTTTTTCCTTTAGTTAAATATGCCTGGACAGAGCCGGCAGCTATTCTCTCCCGTCCTTCCATCAAAAACGTTTCAGTAGTGTGATGGTCAAGTTCAAAACCGCAGCCGGCGAATTCACCGAGCGAAATGGAAAAAAAACAAAAAAACAGAGCGAGCTGCAGAGTCAAACCGTAAAATACAGCCGAACAGAGATGGTCGTGGTGTTTCAGCCTCCCGTCTTTTATCACAGTTGTCACAAGTGATATGTGAGGATGAAGGTGACCTTGAGGGTGGAGGTTTATTTTTTATTTATTTTTAACCACTAGAAGCTCCAGAGGGGCCAAGAGAATGAAGATTTGGCTCTTATGGGTTTACCTAAATACTTTTTTTTTTTTGCATCTCTTGAGTGTATCAAAATGTGTGTGTGTGTGTGTGTGTGTGTGTGTGTGTGTGTGTGTGTGTGTGAATGCGTGCTTCGTATTTTGCACCGCTGTAAAGAGGGTTGTAACCACGCCTGCAGAATATACAATCACCCAGCCGTGCAGGCGATAACTGACAGAATTGGATTGCCTTGCTGTGCGCTGCCTACAGTTGCACTTATAAATTGCTCAATGAATCTCACTGCATCAACTTGTCTCGAAGACACAGGACATTGATCTCAGCAGTTGTTGCAGTATATTCATATTTTTGGGATTTCCAGTCACAAGCATTGAGCGAATTGTTTTGAATCTGCTTGTTACAGTCTCGGAAAATAAGACGGGCAGATTTCGTCGTGTTGGACAAAAAAATAGACTTATTTGTAGTTTGTCATTTTCAGATACCGTCTGTTGTCGTATTATATAACAAGTAGTTCCGACCCAGAGATCTGATTGGTCGACTGTACGTTTGGAAACGTGCTCAAGTCAGCAAAACACACACTCTGCTCATCACTAGAACTATCACTACGCCTTCTCAATGGTAATACATAAATGGAATTGAATTTCATATAATATGCAATATAATGTTGTTTTTACTTGTTATAGGCCTACTAATTGTGACCCGTTTGGCAAAATCGGATCTCTTTTGATCCTTTTCTCCCGCTGCTAGCGTTGGGTAGCTTGACCGGATGTGTTTAACACATGACAAATCTTTAAAAATTGTAAAAATACACGAGTCCATCGATGTCTTTTTTTCAGCGGCTATCTTAGTTACAACAAGACTGAGCTAGCTGAGCAGTTTAGTGTTTCTACGTGCTGTATTTCTTATGAAGAAACAAACTCTGGAAAGCAATAAAACGGACTCGATCTCGTCTCCGTTGCTAGGGTCGTTGCTAAGGGTGGGACTACTGTAAACATTTCACACGTTACATTCGCTTCTACTGACGCGACTGATTGTTTTCCAGCTGTTCAAAAAGTTGCATATTTGGAGAGCGAATTGCCCCACAATATCACATATTTTATTTAGATGGTAGCTTGTTGCTTTGACGTCCTTATTAGCACTTGAGTGATATAATTATATTGCTTCATTATACTGTATTTGTCATAATTATAAATTTGTTTTTGCAAAAACTGCAAGAGGATGTTGTAGATTTCTCATTACTTCAGTAACTTCAGGAAAACTCATTAACTCTTGACTTAAAATTCTCTTGGCAAACCAGTTTCAGACTATTACGTTTGTCTTTTCAGCTCCAGGAGAGTTTGCATTTGAGCCACAATGACACATGGAATAAATGTATACGAGCTTCATTACCTCCGTAGTCCACTTACAAATTCCTTTGATATGGCTGAGTCTGCCAATTACTCCATCTCACTTTCCATCCGTGCATTTTCACACAACGGGAGAAGTTGCACGATACGATACGAAACCTCCACCCCCTCCTGTTAGACACTAATGAATAGGATGGGTCATAATGTTGATGTCTGACCTCTGCAGCAGGGGGTTGGAAAACATCGCGCTGCCTACACTCACATAATAATTGCTTCTTCTGCGTAATGAAATTCTTTTCGCGGACAAGTCGCTCACCTTGAGCATGTTTTTAAGAAATAGAGGTGAAAGTTTATTTCGTCTGTGAGGAGAATAACTTCATAGTTTTTTCGTTGTTGTATTTTTCTCAAGTCTCTTGAGCTGACTGACTGGCGGAAAGAAGAATCCCCCCTCTCACCTTTAATGCCTCACGGATTTCCGTGCGTCAAAATGCAAAGCAAGAAGGATTGACAACCACTTACATTCAAAATTGAGTTGGATTAAATGGATTACACCTACTGTAGTCGGATATTTGAACACTCATCATATATATGAAATATAATATTGAGTCACATTGTGGATCACGAATTTGAAATGGCACTTTGCTCGTGTTTAACACTGCGTTCACCCAGGATGCGTTCAGGCGCTGAACTGCTTCGTCGGTCGCCCGTGTTTTGGCAGTGCAGATATATACTCATCCCACCTGCAAATGTAAAATAAATTTGAAATGTAAGAACATGCTCAGGGTTGCAGCTGTGCGAGTTGAAATGTCAGCAAAGCGGACAGCTGTGTTCATTAAAATAGACGTGCAAGTGAAAATTACGACTGAATCTCCTCTTCTGCAGAGAAACTGTAACTTGTTGGCAAAAGTGGAATTAATCACTTTGGTCTGATGGTTTCTTAAAGCTGATACTAATATAATGTTTAAAAAAAAAAAAGATCTAAATATTGACCTCCTGGATGTTTGTTTTTTTAAGAATCGAGAAAAACAATTTTAAAGATAGAAAATACCCTTGTCCCTTCTTTCTGATAAAAATAGAAGAATATTTCCTGGTAATTATGCAATGGTGTAACTGTTTCAAACCTCTTCTTCTGCTTACAAATACTATTCACAAAGCATATGGTAATTTGTTTTAGGTACAATTGATTATACCGGCTGAGATAGAGTGGGCGAAGCTAAGGAACCCCTGAATTAAATCTGTTTCATTAGCTAATGAAGCAGAAAAATGCAACAGGTAAAGAAGGAATAATGGCAAAAAAAACAAAAAACAAAGAAGTGGCAATTACTTCTCCACCATTGAGTTCATTGTTCACGTATTTTAACAAGTCTGTCTCTTGTTCCGGAGCTTTCAGTCTCATCGCACGATCTTCTCCAGCAGATGCGTCGTTGACATGGCATTGCAGTTCTTTATATTTTCACGACCATTTAAGAACATCTCTGCGTCTCAAAAATGTTGTTTTCATGTTCATCAGTGGAAACGGCAGCAAATTTCTTTTTCTGTCTTACTTTTTCTTTTTTTTTTATTCGATGAATCATCTACAAAATGTAAAAGAATACGAACAAATGCCCTTCATAACATCTGAGTCATCCAGTGAAATATTGGAGTCAAAGTCTCAACAGCATTGTTGCTATAAACGATATTAAAAAGAAACGCAGTGAATATTTTGGCATTTCTTTTCCTGAACGCAAATTTTAGTTGCAAGATCGACATATAGAGATAATATTTGAGATATTACGAGCCTCTCTTCCTCCTCCGAGTGAACGCCATCTCCATGTGACAGTAAAGAGATGCCGGGAATCCTGTGTTGACTAATAAACAACATGTTCCATAAATCTGTCCACATGCTCAATATCATCACCATCGATATTCCTCTCGGGGAACAATGACTGATTTAAAGTGAGTGCTGAGCAGCAGTACTCGTAGCAGCGGTTTAAAGTCCACTAGGTTGTTTATTTTTCTAGATTGCTACATTCATCTGTGCTTTGTTTTTATCGTCTTAATGTTTTGGGAGGAGAGAAATCCACCATCGCCTCGGGGCTTTTTTTTATCATCGACAATCGAACAATCTGTGAAAGTGTCTGCGAGTGCACTTTTATATCTGTTTTTACATCTCGCAAATGTATAACTAACATCTGCCAGTTGAAAGCTTTTTTTGTTTGTTTTTACCTTTGAGAACAGCGTTTGGAGAGCTGTGCATTTTTGTGACTTGCAGTTATTGTGCTTCATTAAAACAATGTATTCGTGGCATTGAACGAAGTGGCCGAGGAGTGACTGAGGTATATATGTGAGATGGGTTCCCTTAAGCTTCCTGTTACGCATGTCACAGAAATATGAGTAGTTATTCGGTGGTTATTTTGATTTGTATTTCCAATTTGACTTCTGGCAATGAGGGAAAATTGCAGAGAAATCACCAGTTTTGTAAATGGGTAGCAAAACTTTCAAGCCCAAAATTTGTCTGGTTTGAATATGTTTCACGTGTAAGTACAGCACAAAAAAACCAGCGGTGGAAGTTCTGAATTTTGCTCCCCATTTCCAAAAGTGAGAAATGTCGTCGCAGTGTTTCCCCACATCAACTTTCCTTGGGCGGGCTGCCTCGCTGTATTGACGGCCACCCAAATATATTCGGCGACCCATTTCAGCAAGTTCCACCACTGGTTGGCTGAATGCCGTGACTTCCATTTCAAATTAAAAGCCCTCTAGTTTCATGGAGGTTTCCGGCCACGTACGAGGTTTGGACTTACAAGTGTGCTTCTGTCAGGAAAGGAAGTAAAACCCAATTGAAGGGGAAACGTGATTTAAACTTTATGTAAATCTAATATTAGAATCACAGACTGCATATAAAAGTGTTTGTAGCTTCCGGGTCTGACAAATGAGGCAGATGCGTTCGTGCCTTAAGCTGCAATACCACCGAGTGCCACTAGAGGTCGGTTTCAAAAAGCCTCCGGTTCCATAGACTCCCATTCAACTTCTCTCATGAAATTCCCAGTCAATACATTTTTTCCACAAGTTATCTCGGTGTTGTTAGCTAAAGTCGCTCCTTCTTATTACCTTTCTGGCGGTCCATCTGAAAATAATCCCGTCATTAATTAGAAAATGAGCCTCAAAAAGCTGTGGTTTTTTAGGGGGCGTGTCTGATTGATCGACAGCCCTGTGGTGCCGTCAGGTTACGGCTATCGGTGGGCGGGACGCAGTGTTGCCGGGTTGCCAATCAGATTTAGTCAGATTACCTGCTCGCTTCTAAGGATGAAAAATGACTGGAGGTGTGTGTTTGATTAATTCCCCCGCCTCTCCCTCCGTGTCTTACGGCAGCTTACAACATCCCGTCCTCTGGGAGCAGGGGCTCGGAAAAGTCTTAACGGAGTCTGACAGTCATTGTAACTGTATTCTAATTAGATTATTCAACGACTATATTAATTCAGCAGCAAATCGCTTGACTTGCTGAGACTGTCGGGCTGTATTGTGGGAGAGGCGTGAGCGGCATAATCAGGTTTTTAAGTGCCCCTTAGATCTCGGAATGATTCGAGCCAAAGTCAAAGAAACGACGGTGGCCGAGTACCGTGTGGGCAGCGAGCAGTCAGAGGGCGGGTGCCCCCGAGGGAGGGGTTGTTATGTGCTAGGGACAGCACTTAAAATCATACCTGGGCCAACAGCAACGACTGCTGCAGCGGCGGTAATAACAGTGTTTTTGATGTCTCCAGTCGTTATCGTAATGGCCCCAGAAAAAGCCAGCTCAACTGCCAACATTTAATGTGTGGATGGCTGATAGAGAATAGTTTAAGGTCTTTTTTTTTTTTTTTTTTTTTTTACCTTCAAAATAAAAATAATTCATATAGTAAAATATAATAAATCAGATTTGTTCGTCGTCCAATTTAGGCCGTCCGGCTCTTTATCTCCTCGACTGAACCAGGATTTGATAAAAAAAAAAAAAAAAAAAAAAGATCCAGGTCAGAATCTCACCGATATCCAACCCTACACACACCGTGTTAAAAATAAGAAGAATATATCAAAATGAATGCACTGCATGTCGTTCAGGAAACCGACAGAGAGACGTAAACCAGTTGTACGGTTGCGGGACCTCATTCCCAGCTGGGTGCCGTTTATTTCATAAATTCTCGATAAAGCCTCGATAGCTTTCGCGGCGGAAGCTCAGAAACCGGCCGTCGGCCGACTTTTCTGCTGATTGGTGCCACAGTTGAGACCGTCGATTTAAAATGTCCCTCGACCTGACATGCCCGGACCTCCAGAAATTGATTTCAGTTGGCAGTTGGAAGTCCTTCACAATGCCAACTCCGGGTCGTCCTTTGATTGACCTATCGGGGCTCCTCGATCGTGTTCGCCCCCCCCCCCTTTCTCGCTAATATACCCCCCTTTCCCGAATCCTCTCAGATCAGCTCTCGCTTGGGACTTGGACCGCGCTTCATTGAGAATGCAGCGAGGGCTTCTTTCACCTTGATGTTCCGACAACTAGTTTTTCTCAAGGTCGGTGCGAGGGCGATACAATGAGGCGGGACTTGATGTTTTTGGCGGTGTGGGATTCTGTGCATGCATTTCTATGTGTGTGTGTGTGTGTGTGTGGGAGGGTGGGGAGGGTGGAGTACTTTCAGTACATGTTAAAACCTTCTCAACACTAGATTGAGGAAGGCAAGCGGAACCGGAAAATTACGGAAAGCAAATGTTTAAGCGATGCAAATATTGGACGGTACAGAAGGCAGAACAGCGACGATGGAGTTGAAAGAAAGTCCAAAAAATGGAAATAGAAACGACAATCGGGAAGAAGAATGATTAAAAATATGTTGTTTAAATAGACGCCAAAGAACAAAGAGACAAAAGCGTTTGCCTCTTTTGTTTCTCCCTACAGGAGTTCAGCGGTTGGTCAGTACTCCGCTCCGGCATAAGTGTATAATTAATCAAGGATTATTTTTTGCTTCCCTCCCCTTTCACAGGCACATACACGATGACTTTTTCTTCATTATTTCTCCTTTGGTTCACACTTCCCTTTCAATAGTTTCATCACTCATGGATGCCCACGTTATTAATTTTGCCCCCGCCGCTTCTACGCTCGTCCATATTTTTTCCGCTTTTATGTGACGTCGCTTTCCAGTCAGGGCTGCGAAAGTGCTTTCACTTTCCATCTCATCCTTAATCTTAACTTTATGTTTTGCGGCTGCACAGATTGTAGTTAAATGTCTGTCAGTCTATACGCTTGGCTCAAGGTTGTTTCTTAAAACCTGGCAAAGGGGAGGCAAGTCCGCCGAGGTTTGATTTAAACAGTTTTACCAAAAAAAAAAAAAATAATAATTTTGAAACCTGTAAAATCCCAAGCTAACCTCTGTTCCAGCAGGGTTATGTCTCTTTGGACTGAAATAACTTCTTTTTAAGATCGTGCCAGCAAGCGGTATGAAACGCTGAGGTTTTAAAAGCTTTGAGAAAGCAGTTACTGTATGTCACGCCGACAGGACCTGTGGGGAAGACTGATGGCTGAGTAATGATGTCTAGATTATAACACTTTTGAGACCGTTCTGGGCTTTTTTTTTTTTTTTTTCTCATCGTAAACGTTATTGCAAAATGAAGTTCACCTCAGCTTTCAGATGGTATAACCCCCCATTTTCTTTGACCCGGCTGAATTCTGAAAAGCATTAACAACGAACGAACTGCCTCCGGTGGGCTTTAGGGAAGTACACATTAATTTGAAAGAAAACAAAATGGATTTTTTTTTTTTTTTTTTTACTTATTATGCAAGTAATTTGGAATTGCAGCACAACTGCTGGCCAAATTTGTTGACGTGCTACAGGGAAATACTTCATCAACAGAAAAATCAATATCTGGGATTTGCAGTGCAAAAAAAAAAAAACACCACAATGAGCAATCTGAGTTTAGTTACTTAAAAATTTAGATGAACCCCTTTCCACTCTGTACGTCCCTGAACCAGGACAAGGCTGTATTTGTTTAAAAAAACAACAAAAAAACAAACAACTTTCTGCCATTTTCCAAAGCTGCCGAAAGTGGAAGATTCACTGAGGCAGACCGCCAATGATTAAAACGGATGAAGCATTGTTGTGCTTTGTTTCTGTTGCATCAAATTTGGTAGAGTTGCAGTTGAGAATCAGTGTTCATTGTTACAGGGCTGCTATTTACTTTCCATTTTAAAGTTTTGATTGGGCGTAAACAAAATTCCACTTTTTTTTTTTTGCTGGAGTTTTTTTTTTAATATTTCACTCTGGCCTGTTGAAAAGGATAAAGACATTTATTTTACTGTAAAAAGTTGTTTCTTATTGAGCCCAAGGTTCTTCATTGTGGCCTTTACAGTTTGTAGCCTTCACTGACTGAATTTGGGGATGTTTTTTTCAGGTGGAAATAAAAAAAAATTAAAAAAAAAGAGAAAAGAATAGCCTGAAGCTTAAGTGGTTAAAGAAGTAAAAAAAAAAAAATTAAGATCCTCTGGATTAGCACCCTAATGAATTGGATTTTAAGTGTAATAGCGCACCTGTTTCTGTTTTGGCTCATGCCTGATAGTGACTGTCCTGAGGTTTGTAGAAACATTTAAATGTAAAAGAGGGCTGCTAATGCCCAGTCGGCTCTCAGTGTAGCTGAAGTGTAATGTATCGTGGTTTCTTGGCTATAAGCAATTCTCACGATGAAACCACGCAGTGTTAAAGCCACATTCATTTATTCACAGTTTCTTCACGTCGGTCATGAATTTACTCTTACTTTGAAAAGTCAATGTTCCTGCAACAGATACTTTACTCGTGAAAGTTGTTATGTTCAGTTTTGTTGAACGGCAGTAGTTTGTGGTGCAGTTGATGTATATTTGTGTTATACTGCGAGATGTTCATATTCAGTCTATTCTATTTTGATTTATTGAAGGTGGTCAAGTTAAAATGTTAGAAATACCCCCAAATAAGGGCAAGATATAGATTCAACATTTGAGGAACTGGAACCAATGTTTTTGCCTTTTTGGCTAAATTATGAATCATCTGAATTGTGACAGAGGATTTTTTTTTTTTTTGTCAATCATTTAATCGAGTAATTAACTGTATCAGCTCACAATGATAAAACTGATGAAAAAGAGGTCATTTTTTAAACCAGTGTGCATAATTTAGGGAATCTGTCATCTGAAATAGAAAATAATATTCGTCATGGTGTTATCATTAATAATCACCTGAAACTAAGAATACTATTTCCAATCAAACTGGCAAAAACATTTAATTGTTGTAGCTTCTCATATTTTGGGAATTTTGGACTAAGTTGAACAAAACAAGGAATTTTGAAGATTTTGAAGGAAAACTGTCAATACCATTTTATTTCTTTTGACCTTTTTTTTTTAACTTTTTGATCAAGAAAATTGAAGCCTGTAGAAAAAAAAAAAACGATAAACAGCCAAAAAACTGTCCGTAGTTAACTCGTGTGGGAGGTGACTTTTGCCGTGAGTAGACGGTACGTTTTCAAAGGTTAAAGGGTCCTGACCATGTCCAGTCTTCGGTGACATAGAAAGAGGATATAAAATGCGGGCTACACGGCCGCAGACTTCAGTTTATATTTTTTATCAAACCAAGCAGCAGGACGAGTGCCTGACATCGAGCACCAGCTGCAGCTGTTTTATATGGATAAGACGGTCTCTGTTGAGTCCAAGTGGACACACACTCTGCGTCTCACACACACACACACACACACACACACACCACCCACCGATACATGCGCTCACCTTGAGAGGCAGGGGTTGGCTCTTATCTGTGAGCTGTGATCAGCTGATGTACGGCAACCTGGATACCGTGGCCCCCACGAAGTCAACCCTGATCTACGAGGCAATTACGGTAAAAACGTCTGTCTAAGCATTCCTGGGGTTGAAAGGACAGCCGCGGATATTAAACAGATTACATTATACACAGAGAAATTTGATGGCAGCAGACCAAAAGAGAAGCCTTTTGTGTTTCAGATTAGGAGCTCTCTTATAGATGGACCCCCCCTACACACACACACACACACACACCCCACACCCCACCTCCATCCCCATCAAGGTTTTCTAACCTCTGCACTGGTTAGTTAAGCGTTATGGTTGGCGACCGGCCAAGCACCGAGATTTGTGTGCCGAGCCTGACGCCACACACTTTGACAGATTGCACAATGCTAGGAGTCTTTTTGGTGTCGTAGGAAGCTTGGCAGAGACTTTAAAGTTGTCCTAACTCAACAACCGCTTGATTTATTGTAAAGCAGGACACGATCGAGTCAAAGCCGCGGCAGATAAAGTGAAGCCAAACGACCCAAAGAGGGGGAAAAAAAATAAGCCGGGGTTAAAATCAAGTAAACCTCAAACCATCGAACAACAAACGGAACCACGAACTGGATTGCTTCTACCAACTTCTCGTTAATTTATCACATAAAACGACAATCAACAATTTGATAAATAAAGAACTCCATGCAATGGATGATATCGGTATTGGTTTCCGATCGTGAAAAGGGATGGTAACATATTCCAGAAGAGTGATATATATATATGTTTTTTTTTCAGTGATCAATTTCTAAATGCGTGTGAGGATGAATTTCTTCGCACAACATGAATAATATTTCCCCCTGATATTTGGTGTTCAGCTTGCAGTGTGCGCTGCATGCAGAAGGGGGTTCTGTCTAGACCCTCATCCTCAGGTTTTGGACAGATAATGAAATCCCTCCTCAATGTGGGACGTTTGCGGGGAATCGAAAAGAAAAAAAAAGACCAAATTGGCCCTAAAGCCACAATAGACGCCGTTACTTACCGTATTTCATACCGAATCGAAAACCCCCCCAAAACAGAGTCATGCAAAACTCAAATACAAAGGCTGCCGGACTAAAACTGAGGAACGCGTGTGACGGGACTGTTAAATGTCCAACCTGGCATGAAACCTGATGTGGCCATTAGGTGAAATTGCTGATGGCGTTTTTAAATAATTGGTCTATTTGGTGCTAGAAGCTCTTTGCTTGCAATTTAACATTCCTTTGAAAGACGGCAGTCGATTCCATCTCTGAATGTGAAAGCTTGAGCAGGACGTCCTGTTAGTTTATGGTCACAGCTCCACCAATTGTGGATTTGTTTTTAAGGACAATATTGATATTTGAAATTTAAAAAAAAAAAAGAAAAAAGGTTGATTTATGAGTTTTGACCTCGGTATGTATGAACTGCATTATAATGGTACCAACCAAGGAAAGACTTGATAACAACCATCTTTTTTTTTTACCTTCAAATATATGAAGATATAAAAAGGTGTTGTGGATTCCATCGGACTTTACGGCTCAAAATTGATCCGTTGCGTCTGCGTCATGAATAATACATCGAGTGAACTCCTCTGTAAATCTATTCTAGTGCTGTAGGCTCATACTTCAGACTAAGCCGTATCTCCATTCGGCCCATTCGTCTTGCTTCCCCGATTATCCCCCAGCATTGTGCCCCCCCCTCCCCCCACCTCCTCCCATCACACATGTACGTAGAAAGCGACACGAGCACGTATAAATCGTTCTGATCGGGATCCGGCCGCAGATAATAAAACATGATTCAAAACGTGCTTTGCAACTTTTCCTTCCCTCACTCCTTCGTCTACGCTCTCATTGTTGCTCATCACATATTAAAAGGCTGAATTTTGTTTTGTGCTTCTGCTCTGCTGGTATATGTATGTGTGCAGAAAAACGTCACGTGAGGACGAATTCATCTTTTACCTGAGGATATATGCTACGTGAGAACGATGCGTTTCCACCGGGCGATGACTATAACACGTTCATTGCCCCCTTTTTTTATGCGCTGAACGTCCTTGTGTCCCTGCTCGTGATCCAGAGACGGGTTTTTGAACAGGTAGAGCTGCCTCGGGCCGTTACCTTACTCTCATAGCTATTTAAAGTACTCAAAGTGTGATACATGTCCCCCCCCCCCACACACACACACACCTCCCCACCCCCGCAACCCCAACGCTGGAGATTCTAGTTGAGGTGTCACAAAATTACACTGTCTTCAAAATGAATCAGTCAGAGCTCCGGCCGCCCACCTCGGAGGGAAAACCGCACCGACACAATCTGCCGAGTGACCAATTCCATCTCCGTCAATTTTATATAAAGAAGCGAGCATTTTTTTTGCAGCAGCAGCAGCACAGGGCATGCTGGGAAACGGTCGACTCGAAATGCAACGGTGGAAGCTCACGGCCACGAGGAACCTGGCGGGATAACTCTGAAAAATCATTCATCTTTATGCAGAAGTGCGTACCACACAAGAGGTGCAATTCAATTTGGCCGAAGAAGATCCCGCAGCGCCTGTGGAGGCTTTTGAGACGCTTTTTCATAATCAGACAGCATCATAAGCTGGCCAGAGCCTGTTTTACAGCGACATCAGGATTTTGAGTCTCAATTTCTAGCCTGAGGAAGGAGGCATATAGAAGAAAAGCGGATTAAGTTGTTGGATAAAGTTATTATCGGCGAAAGTGTTAGCAAACCGTTGCCGTCGTAGCAGCATGGGGCGATGTTCATTTCGAATATTTGTCCCGGACACCCAATGAATTTCTAAAGTCCGATATCCGCTTTTCTCTAAACTCCTGAGAAAAAAAACAACCTTGTCTGGCTCTGTTGCCGTGAACTTTTTCGGGTCTGCCGTTTGCTGTAGGGCTCGCTGGGTAAAATCGGAGTGTTTCTGCTTATAATTGAAGGAGTAATGGTCAGGAAATGTATGGAAAAATATCAAAACAATCCGCTTAAAGAGGCCAAAAGCTGAGTTGATCGCCAAGCGTCTCTTTGGTTTGAATATTTTGGTCATTACTTGCTTTAAATTACATTACGGAATACGCTCTGGAACTTCACCTGCCTTTTACTTTCCTTATCCATTTGACCTGCATTAAAGTTCAGGTTTCGTGGAGTAATGTAATGATGAGCCACGCTGAATTCAACATTACGTGACGGGTGAGATCTCACCCAAACAGCAGGTAACGCCACCGACCCTTCGATAGTCCAGTCGACCGCCTCTGGATGTACTTGACACTTCGCCGGCTCCTTTTACGACCGGTTCGCGGTCGGGATTCGATGCCACATTATGGCAAACCATTTGGGATCATTATAAAGTATCAGAGCGTGTGGAGAGTCATTTCTCATCCTCTCCTTTTATAACTCCGAGAAAATTCACTGAGCTCACCCGAATCTTTCATCCTGAAAAACTCCTTGATTAATAAGCGCCTGCAGAACTCCTTTGAAACCGCACGATTCACTTCAGACATGGCTATTACTGTTGATTAGATTATTTATTTTTTTTTTTTAAAGGAAAATGTGCCATAGTTGAGAATGTGTTTCTTATTCGTGGATAATTTCAGGTTTTAGGGGTATGCGGCGTGTTATAATGACGCAGGTTTTAAATAGCAATGAATTCAGGGAGACATGACCGGGGGATTATGATAATGAATAAATATCTCTGCGTTTTGTCTCAAAGGGCATTTATGAAAAGTCAGGGAATGAGGAGAGGCTCGTGGAGAAGGAGCATCAAGGAATATATTTCAGACGGCGCTTCTGATCCGAGGCCAATAAGGCTGAAAGAATGAATGGCGGTTTGAGTGGGATCAGGACTTTCGGTATGATCGATATTAGTCATGAATCAAATGGGAGAGCAAGTCGTGATTGTCTCTGAGATGATGGATAGGATTCGACGAGTCGTTGCATCAACACTGATCAATAATGACTGTCACTGGGCTCGGCCTCAGAAGAACTTACTTTCACGTGGTGAACTGAAAAGCTGATAGAAAAACCCCTTCTGTGATGCCATTGAGAGTGGCGACTGCCCTTGATTCGATTCAATTCAGTTGTATATATACAGTGCCAAATCACAACACGGGTTATCTCGTGGCACTGAACACAGTCAAGTTCTTACAACAGAACTTTACAGCATTATACAGAGGAACCCAACAGTTCCCAGGCAAGCTAGGAGGAAAAAACTCCCCTTTAAGGGAGAAAAAGCTCCCTTTTAACAGGAAGTAACCTCCGACAGAGGGAAGGAAAAACTCCCTTTTAACAGGAAGTAACCTCCAACAGAAGGAAGGAAAAACTCCTTTTTAACAGGAAGTAACCTCCGACAGAAGGAAGGAAAAACTCCCTTTTAACAGGAAGTAACCTCCGACAGAAGGAAGGAAAAACTCCCTTTTAACAGGAAGTAACCTCCGACAGAAGGAAGGAAAAACTCCCTTTTAACAGGAAGTAACCTCCCCGACAGAGGGAAGGAAAAATTACCTTTTAACAGGAAGTAACCTCTGACAGAAGGAAGGAAAAACTCCCTTTTAACAGGAAGTAACCTCCGACAGAGGCTGTAACTCATGTCCCGATGTCGACCAAGCAACATAACTTGGAGTACTTACTCAAAAAAGTTTTCGCTTCCCGTGCTTTTTTCGCACCCAACAGGAATATATTAGTGGCGAGTTAACACATTTACAAGATTAATATATATCACAGTGTGCCAGTCCAGATTTGAAACCTAAAACCCTGCTCGCCTGCTATAGACGGGCGGTCTGCCAAAACCTTTTCGGGTGGAGCTCCTGCTCTAGAATTTCCATTCCGGGAGTGTGAGTACATAAACATAAAAATAAACTTCTGACTATAACTGTGCGGAGGCATGCTGAGTACTCACCAAACCGTTTTCGGACTAATATTTAAGACTTCAGACTTTATTAATCCCACAGTGGGGAAATTTGGTCGAAAAAAAAGAAAAAGGTGCACACAATAAGAACAAATTACAAATACGTACGCAATAAAATAAGATAAAGAGAAAAAGTAAAACCAATGAATAAATACACACACAAAGTATATACACAAAAAATAAATAAAATACAGCTCGGGATGAATAGAAAGTGACACATACTGTTACCGTCACCAAATCACATATGAATGTTGCTTTTTTTTTTTTTTTTTTTTTCCCTCCAGCTCATTTGAATGTGATGTAATAAGGCTGAAAATGCAAAGTGCCGCGATCGGAAAGCACGGGTCGTTACCCAAAACTTCATCAGCGCTTCGTCGATCTGCCCACGACTTTCGAACCAGGTGAAATCGTGACTTCTTTGACGCGTGCATTTTGCCGACGAGCCTTTTTAACCCCCCCCTTAGCCGCGCGCGAGTCAATCAAAACGCCAGCGTAGCCCGAGTCGTCCTCCCTCTCAATCACCGCAGACGTCTTGATGAGCGAGTTAGATGGGAAAACGACTGAGGGGAAGACGTTTACCGACGTCTACGTGTATGTATAACGCACCTGCTGGTTTTTTTTTTTAGAACCGCTTGCACTCAGATGTTTTCTCGGAGTGCGCCTATATTTGAGTGCCGCGCACGTCATGTTTTGCTCCGTCGCCTTAAATAATTCATTCGACGTCGGCGTTGCTGCTCCCGCTTTGAACAAACATTCTCTCCGCTCCTGCGATGTGACAGTATTTACATGTCGAACACGGCGACGCTGATCGCAGCTTTGCTCGAACACAACGGCGCGTCAGGCCGGGAGAAGAGGACTAAAAATCTATCCGTCCTAATGAGAGATGACAAACAGAAGCTTTTTTTTTTTTTTTTTTTTTTTACATTTTATTATTCCATTTATAGGAAACCTCTGCTCTGTAAAGAAAAACACATTTCTGCCCAATCCCCCACTGGGATGATCGGGGCGGGGGAAGTGGGGGGGGGCCTTCCTCAATATATCCGGCTTATTTAATCATAAATACTGAGCGTGTCGCCGTGGACATGATTAGAAGTGGAAAGTCACTTTGCTCCACTGATTTACTTTTGAAGCCGTCGCAATGGAGAGCACCGCAGGAAAAGCTTTGGAGACATCTCGGAGGACGGGCGAGAGAGAGACCTGTCCTCAAAGAGTCCGTCTTCGATGTTTATTTATTGCGATCCAGATCGGTGAGTCTGCAATGAGACGCGCCAGCTGAGGTCGCGAGGGGCGCAATTATTCAAATCATAATCCAACAGCTTACATCATTTGTTTCTCTGACCATTGTTGGCTTTCCAATCGTTTTTTTTGTTTTGTTTTGTTTGTTTTGTCCCCGGCCCTCAAATCTGCCCGTCTGAACAAGCAAATGGCTTTTGATTCTGATGGATTGGAAAGGTAATTGTTAACTAGGAAACAGAATTGATTGTGTTACGATTATCCATCCAGAGCTATGCGTGTAAGCCCAAGTGTCCTGATATGAAAAACATCTGGTGGCGGTGCTGTTCTGGCTGGAAAATCGACAATCTCAAAGGAAGCCGATGCTATTTAATGTTGTTGTTTGTTTTTTTTTGTTGTTTTTTTAAACCTACAGCAAATACAGAAAGAAGGTGATAAAGGACACAAAAGCGGAGGTCATGAAGAAAAAAAGAAAAAAAAAATCTCGTGATCTTTATGTAATCAGGCAGTTTCATTGTGATTAAGATCTCTTTTCCATTAGAGACCTGAGAACAAAAAGAAAACAGACATAATATTATGTTAAATCAGGATTTAAAAAGAACCCTTGTAAAGAAAATCATAAAGAAAAATCTGATATTAAAGCTTCAAAAGACTAGTTTGAGGGCATGTTTGCAGTTCTTTCCATGTAAAACGTGAATAGTACCTGAAACCACTTCTGCCAACGTTGATGAGTGCACGAAGGCCAATGTAAGGTCACTGGATTGTGTGCTGTAGTTACCAGATTTTAAATTAGTGAAGAGACGTGATTTAGTTTTTGAGGTTTCACTAGTCGAACTCCATGTGAATGAATAAAAAGATGATGTCTTATTTCTCCCTGACTGTAAGGCAAAGTCCATCCAAGCGCGTGATACAGTGAACAGCGATGAGCACTAAATTTGTCATTTGTGACGAGGCGTTAATGCTCTGTGAAACACGGGGTTTTTAACTGCCGGAGGGTTTGACGTGGCGGCGTGACGGTACAGAATATCTCTGCAATCAAGGTCGGACATGAAGGTTTGACTTTTTCATTTTTTTTTTTTTTTACGGTCGGAGGGAGACAGACAGCCTTTTAGTTCTATTCAAGACGGCCTAATTTGAATTTTTAAATTTTTCTTTGGCGTCTCGGCGAGTGATATGGGTGCAATTTCAAGTTTTAATGTCTGGTAGACAATGCTGTCTACAATGCTGTAGCCATGGTAGCCGTCTGAGTCACTGTCTGATGAATCATTTTCACTGAAAAAACACCTTTTAACATTCGGAAACTTTTGGTCTGCTGAAACTTTTTCTGGCCTCCGAATCTCATTATAGAACGAATAATTCTAAACCCAGAGATCTGATCTGATTGGTCGACTGTGCATTTAGAAATCAAATCAGCCAATGACATCACACTCTGCTCATAAACATCACTCCACCTTCTCAATGGGAATTTATAATTGGAATTGAATTTCATATAATATGCAAAATACTGTATTTTCTACTTGTTATAGGTCTATTAAATGTGACCCAGCTGGCAAAATCGGGTCTATTTTGGTCATTTTCTCTCGCTCCTAGCGATGGCTAGCTTGACCGGTTTGGTTTTAACGCGACACTGAAAAACACAAGTCCATCGATATTTTCTTTCTTCTTTTTTTTTCCGCAGATATCTTACTTACAACAAGATTTATCTAGCTGAGCAGTTTAGTGTTTCTATGAGCTGTATTTATTCAGTTTGAGAAACCATCTCAAGAAAGCAATAAAAACGGACTAGAACTCGTCTCCGTTGCTAGGGTCGTTGCTAAGGACCGGCCTACTTCCTGGAGTCGTAAAAACTGCGTACGTTACATAAGGGTCTACTGACGCCGCTGATTGTTTTCCAGATCCTATTCGTACCCCATGTGTTGCCATGGAGACGGAGATGGTACCAAAAAAAAAAAAAAAAAAAAAAAAAGAAGTTTTATATTCTGAGAGCAAATCGCCCCACAACATGAACGACATTTTGATGACGTATTTTATTTAGTCGGTAACTTGTCGTATAATGGCGATATTTTGGTGCCGACGATGACGTTCATCCTCTGGTGTGACGTGGCTGAGACAGCGAAACGATGAAACCTCTTCTAGATTCTGTCGCTTGTTCCATCTGGTCAAATTTCCACGTCGTCGTCCCAAAAGGGAAAATGCTTTCTTTGAAACAGGAACCCCCCCCCCCCCCCCGCAGTGAATTGAAATGAAAACTACTCGAGCGTAATTCCGGTATTATGTTGGAAAGCGTTGTTCCTTTTCTTTTCTTTCTTTCTTTCTCCCTTCCGCCACGTAGATTACAAACAATGCTCACACTTTGGCCCCGAGCCTGCTTTCCTTTTTCCCTTTTTCCTTCCCTCTCTGCCGCCGCAGCACTCAGTCGGCTTTTATTTTGGCACGGGCGGCCGGTGGTGGTGGTGGTGGTGGTGGGGGTGTGGGGGGGGGGGTGGGTTGAGAGCGAGAGAGGGATCACCTTTTATCCAGTGTCTCTCTCTGAAACACCTTTCACTTTCTATTTTCTGGATGATCGGCCCGGTCTCGGTTTTACCTCGCGGCATGAACCCCCCTCCCCCCCCCCCCCCACCACCACCACCACCACCACCACCTCTCACTTCCCTCCGAGCTCCCGTCTGTCTGCAGATCTCCCCAACCTCCGTCCCCTCTCAAGCATACGAGTATATAAGAAAAGAACAACCTTGCATGTGTGTGCTCTGGTATGTACCCTTTCATACATGCACAAAAGGGAGTGTGAATATACTGTGTGTGTGTGTGTGTGTGTGTGTGTGTGTGTGTGTGTGTGTGTGTGTGTGTGTGTGCGTGCGCGTGAGTGACGGATGTTTATTGCGCTCCACCTCTCCTTTCTCTTCTGGTTCAGTCCACATCTTTTTCTTTTCTTACAGCGAACTATTGTGCCATTGAACTCGTACACAGCGGGGTAAACACAGACCCCCCCCCCCCCCCGATGCTCTCTAACTGTCCAAACATAGCAGAATTTATATATATATTTTTTCTATCAAATTTCAATTCCGGTAGTTTCACACTCGTTTATTTCCGTCGCTCGTCTTTTTTCCCCCAAAAGGAAAGAAAAAAAATTTCATCCGGATGTTCATTTGTCAGTCGAGTAATTTTTTTTTTTTTGGGGGGGGGGCGTCAAAATAGCGATAAACAGACACAATATCGCTCAGTGACACGCGTTTGTAGCTCGCCCGCAAATACGCAGATGTTTTTGGCTGCATTCATTCGCGCGGCAGAAATATTTCTTTTTCCGGCGACTTGTCTGCCTTTTTTTCTTCCCGATTGAATGCGAGTTACTGTTCGCACAGCTGTTGGTTTTAGATAGCGCTGCATATTTTCCTGTAAAGTACAAGTTGCAGAAAGAGGTTGGTGTTACTGCGAGGAGCGGAAATAATCAGTTTTGTGTCCTACATGATATTGAGCTTGTACCGGTGCCTGGGAATTTAACCTGCTTTTTTAAAATTTGTACTTTTTTTTTTTATCGTGTTTATTCAGTAGGAAACTGTGTTCAGTGCTGCAAGTAGATGTGGAGTTGTTGGAAGAGGGAGTTCGGCTGCTCTGCACACTCTGCAAACTTGTGCTGTAGTTTTAAAGCAATTTAAAAATATGAATTACAATAAATTTGTGGCAATAATCGTATCCATTTTTGATTGACCGATGCTAACGGTTCTTTTTTTGTTATTTATTGAACAAAACTAATGCGATAGTGAGTTTTCATCTTCGAGATGAAGGCTGTTGTTCATCTAATATCAAACTTACGCGGTCTGGAACCAAAGCTAGCCATCGATTATTGATCAGTGGATAGGGATTGAGTCACGAACTTTGAATATTTGAATAGTTGTTTTGTGATCTTTATTCTTCCTTATTCCTCCTTTTTTTTTGTTGTTGTTGTTGTTTTTTTGGGAATAATTGAATAGTTCAGAGTGAATTTTCAAATAGTAGTTTTGCTTGAAATACCCGTCGCTATCGGTGGATGCATGGTCCGCTCCGTGGCGCCTCTTTCGGGGTTTTTTTTCTTGAAGGAGTTCCACAAATTGAGATGTTTCTCCCGTTTTGTATTGTAGCGTCTAATCTCACAGGTTCACGTAAGCTTCACTGGTCTCTGGTAGTATCGCGTTCTTCTCTTCTTTTTGTTGCTGAACAGTGGATTGAAAAACAGCTTTTGTTTGTTATTTTTCAAAGAAGAAAAAAACAAAAAAACATTCACATTTTCCTTCACTGGAAAGTACAACAGGCATTTTTCAATACTTTCTTAAATAAGACCATAAATTGGTTTTTTTAAAACCCAAAAAACAATCTTTTAATACAACACACGACAAAAAGATTTTTTTTTTTTTTTCTAGATAAAGTAGCTATTGATGACACAATTTTGTACTTTAACAATGAATGTCTGCAGATCATTTCCTGTTAAAAAAAAAAAAAAAATCCTACACGGTGTCAATTTGTCGCGACGTGATCGATTTCTCCGTCGCCCGAGTCTCGCCTGATAACGATGAATTTTTGTTTTATACAAGAGCGTGCGCCCTAACAAACACCAGCGAGCGATGAGGTCCCTCTCCTTCGTCGGGCCTCTCATTTCTGCTGCTCTGTCGTCTGTTTCCCCATCATCACAGATCATCCTGTCTGGGCTTTGTCCTTCTCTGCCACACAGCCGTCCACCTGAGACCCACTTCAGCACCCTCCATCCATCATCCTCTCACCTCACTTCATCATTTCCTCTCCGCCTGTTGCCTTTTTTTCTGATTTGAGAATCTGAATGGATTTTTTTTTTTTTTTTTTTTGCAGCACGTTTTGAGTTGCTTGGATGTTATTGAAAAAATAGTAATAATAATAACACAAACGATAAAAGGCCATTTTTAGATGGGTTACGGGGTGTTTACGTACATGATTGACGAATTACAGGTGAACGGAATAATGCTCTCATAGTTTCGTCATTTCATAAAACTGTTATGTCTAAATACGTAAAAAGGCTTGTCGGCGTAGCGCTCGCTCGGTAAGTGCCAGCTACGAGCAAGCTGAGCGCGCGATTGTTGGTAGTTGATCGTTCTGCGACAGTTTTAAAGTTCGTTTTTGTACAGAAATGAGTAAAGCCGCGTTAAAAGGAAAAAAAAAATTAAACCCAGCTGTTTTGGGTTTTATTCATTTTCGTTACAGTTTTATTGACTTACCTTTTTCCTTTGACGTGCCGTGGCGACACCGTTCGGGTCGCCGTTAAAATTGCCGACTGCAAAAGTGCCGAGTCAGCTCTCCCGAGCCAATGCAACCCAACATATGACCCGACAGCATCAGCCCAGCATTTGGGTTATTAAAATAACCAAGCATTTTTAAAAAAAATTTTTTTTAGAGTGTTTATAAACATGACTCGTTTGTTTTTGTTTTTTGTTTTTTTTGTTTTTTTTTATTTAGCCATTTTTTGTTTGTTTGATGGGCTTCAATCTTTATTTTAACAGCTATTTTAGTTGTCTCAAGCCACCTAACTCATCGTTGGATTGTCTGGTAGTTATGCGGATGTTTTGAAATTCTGTTTTCATGCCTCGTAAATCGGAGCAGCGCGGTTTCCGTCGTTCAGCTCTGTGGCCGTCGCCGCCTGTGGATTTGCAAGTTTGGCAAAGTTGTCGCTCCCCCCCTACACACACACATTGTGTTCTCCCTCTTTCCACCCGCAGTCAGACGGATATGACAAAGTTGGAGCTTCACGGTGCGTTTGGCATTAACGCCGGTTGTGCGTGCTGTGATTTTGTGAAAGAAAACTCATGCCGTTTGTTTTTTTGTTTTTTTTTAAACAGAAAAGACATCTGCTGTCTCTGACGTGATTCAGACTTATTCCTGAACTTCTGCAGAAAACGTTGGCGGGCTGGGAAAGAGAATACACGTGCGAAAGTTTGGTCTGCTTGAATTCACTGTGAAAAGTTGAAACTGCCATCTTTGAAAACGAGAATAAAAATGCAGCTATTTCTTGTTGAGGTCATTTAAATTGCGCATCTTTAAGGACCTACATATTAGGGAGGGGCATTTCCAGGAAACTACTGTTCGATCTTTCTTCGAATATTCGACCCGATATTTTATAATAACATAATATATCATTTACGTTTTTGAAGGAGTTCCACACAGAACTTTCTGACGGCTGTAGCTGTCTTTGCATGTTTCCCCGGGTTCGCACCGGGACGTCGAAATACGGGCATAGTTTTACCTGCAAAGCTTTTAGGGGCTTTACCGCCACCTTCTGACGGGAGTCACGCATTACAAACTGGTAAAAAAAAAAAAAAAAGGGAAATAAGGAAGAACGAAAGTCGTGTGTACTAATCGATTTTTGGAGATTAAAACGACTATTTGAATGTTTGAAATTCGTGACCCGTCCCTACTACATATCATCTTGCTGTATGTTTTTGTTGATGATTGATAACAGGGTACCAACCTGCTGAGATTATTTAGCTGTCAGTCAAACAGCGGTGAGTTAATTGGTCGCGCCTTTTGTGTCGCCAGACTTTCTGCTTTAATTTCTTTTTCATAATTATGTCGCTTTACTACCGATTCCTCAAATGTTTTAGTCTACGTCTCAAGCCTGAGCCTTGTCTAAAATTGAACACTGAAATCTTACTCTAATTCATAATTACATACACCAATGTTAAACCATCTTCACACAACCTGGGTGTCATGTTTGACCAAAACTTGACCTTTGTATTATTATGTATGTAAGTTGTTTGTTTTTCTGTTTTTATATGCTCTGAAACACTTTTGTAACTTTGCTTAAAAAAAGGCATTATATAAATACTTTTTTTTTTTTAACTCATTTACCTGACAGGCAGACTATTATATACAGTTTATAAATATTACTAATAATATCAATAATAGTAATTTCATCAAAATGTATTATTGAACCTTAAAGGCAAGAAGTGAACTGGAGTACATAACCTACTGTATGTGGTGATCATCAAGAGGGATGGGGTGATGAAAACTGGGGGAAGGTGGGACGCGCACACACACACACACACACACACACACACACACACACACACACACACACACACATTGTCAAGATGCTGCAGAATTCAACGTCTTGTTTGTCCTTGTCAGGCTGACCTGCTGCGTCGGCTGAAGAAAAGAAGCAAATTGATGATGTTGTGGAGTGTGTAAAAGACGGGAGGGACGGATGACTGAGGATGGATGTGCGAGAAGGAAACATGACTGAAAAAAAAATCACTCTGATGGGAAAAATATTGTTTACACTTTGCGCTAAGAACAACAACAACAACAGTTCGTAACATCGGTACGTCCTCAAAAAAAGAAATGCAACATCGCATCAGATTTGTGATCAGATTGAGAAATAGAGTCGTGATTGTGACCGAGTCTTGAGAGGGAACCAAAACAAATACATTTTTCAAAACCTAACGGAGACCTCGACCAGTGACCCCGAGTGAGATCAAGAAAACCGACATCAAAGTGAGACCATCCAGATAAGGTGTCATAACTGGTCCTAGTCTTAGACACATTTGCTAGTTTTTATTACGGTATTATGGGTAAATTCTGGGGACAAAATGGCCAATGGATTCAGAGGTTTCTCTACCCTGAGAACTATAAAGACTGAAGGACAAGATAAGATAACAATAGGACTACGATGAGACTACGATAGGACTATGATACTACGATAGGACTACGATAGGACTACGATCGGACTACGATGAGACTACGATCGGACTATGATGAGACTACGATAGGGCTACGATAGGACTATGATCGGACTACGATGAGACTACGATAGGACTACGATAGGACTGTGATGGGACTACGATAGGACTACGATGAGACTACAATAGGACTACGATAAAACTACGATAGGACTACGATGAGACTACAATAGGACTACGATGAGACTATGATGGGACTACGATAGGACTACGATAGGACTACGATGAGACTACGATGAGACTATGATAGGACTACGATAGGACTACGATGAGACTACGATAGGACTACGATGAGACTACGATAGGACTACGATGAGACTACGATAGGACTACGATGAGACTACGATAGGACTATGATGAGACTACGATGAGACTACGATGATACTACGATGAGACTATGATAGGACTACGATGAGACTACGATAGGACTACGATGAGACTACGATAGGGCTACGATGAGACTATGATGGGACTATGATGAGACTACGATAGGACTACGATGAGACTACGATAGGACTATGATGAGACTACGATAGGGCTACGATGAGACTATGATGGGACTATGATGAGACTACGATGAGACTATGATAGGACTATGATGAGACTACGATAGGACTACGATGAGACTACGATGAGACTACGATAGGACTACGATAGGACTACGATAGGACTGCGATAGGATGGGCTGTCAGTTGACTGAATCAAAACTGAATTGTTATTTCTGGTTATTGTAACCTGTCATCCGTAACTAACGTCTTTTCCTTCCGCTTTGCCTAAATAAAAAGTCCGACCCAGTACTCTTTTCCATCTACCAGCGTTCTGAATAAAAAGAAATGAGGCATTTTATTTTGAAATCTTTATCAACGTGTGATGAAGCCCGGAGCGTTGAGAACGAGGCAGCGAAAAAAAACTGGCATCTGTCCTGCAGACAACGAGCCCTCGGCAGGCTGGTGGCTCGCTGCAGGACAGCCATCCAGTCTGGTCTCTCTGGTGCAGCCGCATGTGGAGGATCGCCACGACGACAGCTGTAGAGGGAGAGGCCCACTTCGACCTAAGAGAATAAAACATTCGTCTTACGATATTCTAACAGTAGATGTCAAGCAACTTTATCATGTCAGATTTTTCGTCAGTAAGCCACAGGTCGCGTCATCATTATCAAAACAGAGACGTGTCGAGCCTATCCCGAGGTGCTGACCTCGGCAAATTTTTAATAGATCGATATCAACAGTCGTCTCCTTTGTTTACTGTTTTTCTACTGCGTCCCCGTGATGGCAGCAGAGCTGCACACTCTCAGCGTTTCACTTGCGCAAAAGAGAGAAAATTACATGGCGTGCGTGAACTTGAAGAAAATCATTTGGTCGACCCGTTCTGACCGACCCCGGTTGGATAGAATTCCCGAAGCTAACGCGCTTACCCGTCAGCTGTCGCTCATTATTCGTAAGCCCAAACGACTAACTTGACGACGGGCCAAAATAACAACTTGGCCATCGTCTGGTTTGGGCGCTTTCTGCCAAAGATTGTTAATGAGGCGAAAGAAGCTTCACGGCGGCCAGTACGGTTTCTTTACTGCAACGGAGACGTCTGCTCTCCAAACTGATCGCTTCGGCGCAGTTTCAGGTTCACGATCTCCCGGTTATAAATTTGTTATTTCAAGTGGGATTTTTAATTATTTTTTTTTATCCTATTTGTTCAGACGTTTCGAACCAGCCTTCAGGACTGTTTGGTCTCAAGCTGCTTGCGAAAAATACGGTGCAAATATAGAAGGCTGCAGCTCTTATTTTCAATGTGTCTGGTAAATATTTACTTACAATTTAAGCATGAACTTAAACTCGGTTGCCCAAATTTAAATTTAGCTTGGTGTCTGCCCCCCGCCCGATCTCCCCCCCCTCCCATAAAAGAAAAAAAAAACGTCCTCAATCAGCAGCGTGGTTTATTCTGATTCAGTCATGTCCATACCCAATAAAATATGTACGATGAAATTGGTCATCTTGTTAACACTTCCGGATCGCATACTATTTTTTTTTTTTTTTTTACTTTTAGTACGTACCGCAGCCACCTTTAAAAAGTATGCACTGTTGCATGTAGTATGTTACATACAACGTCATCATAAAAATGCGCTTTGAACTTTGACCTCCTTGGTTATTTCCTTCGCGATCCGTAGCGCGACATTTAAAGTAAAAAGTCAAAAAAAAAATCGTTCTTTTCATGCCTCTTGTTCTTCTTGAATACTGGTACTTTTGGCGAACTACATTTAACATACGTACTAAATCCATTTCCGCCGTACTGAATAGTTGGGCGGTATGAATATTGGAACGCAGGTTTAGTTCACCTTGTGAATCCGACGCAGCGGAGACACAAGGTCTAGATGAAACCAGCCGTGATTGGTTCAGTGCCAGCAGGACTCCTCCACTTCAGATGAACCTGTCGGAGCGTCTCCGGCTGCAAAATCTGTATAATCTTTTTAAATCACTTTTAAACCCCCACTGGTACACTGCAGAATAACATTCAGGTAATGATCTTTAATTAATTGTTCACAGCCTCATTTTCTTTTTATCTTTTTTATCTTTGATGTTGCCCGTCTTTCTTTCATGTTTTTTTTTTGTTTTTTTTCTCGCTTAATGTTTTAACTGTTGATTTTATGTTGGTTTTTTTTTTTGCTTCGACAGCTGTGAGTCGTGTCTGTACTGTCATGTAGCTGTTAAATACAACAACAGCTTGGGCAATACAAAATCTACTTCTACAAACTTCTAATTACTTTTTTTTTTGCCCAAACGGAGGACGTCTTGTGCGTGTTAAATTAGCTGAAAAAAAAAAAAGCTTTTGAGTAACAAAACAAGAATAAAATCACATCAAGAGAATTGGCAAAACGCCTGCAGGTAGAAAAATAGCGTTACGAGACGCACGTAGTAGAAGAGCTCATTTTAATATATCTGTCAGTTTTGGTGTGGGTGGATGAGCAATTTTTTTCGAACTGCGGGCGAGGGAAAGGAAAGATGTTTCAATAATTTATTCAAAGACATCACGCGTTGCCGCGCTCCCTCTCCTCCAGCGCACACGTCCGTCACCACTTGCGATGACAGAAGCATCCGAGCTCAATAACACAAGTCCGTAGAAGAGGCGTCGAACTAATTATCATCTTGATTATCGCTCGATCTGCCCAGAAATGGCTTTCAAATCGTTTTTTTGTCCGCCCCGGTCATAGATAACCAGTTTCCACACGACACAAGAGAAGGGCAGCGAATCCTCAAGTTTCAGCTGTTGGAAGGAGCAGATGTTTGGTGTTTTTACTTCAGATTAAAAACAACAACAACAACAACAACAACTCAGATCATTAAAGAAACAGTTGCAGTACGGTTATTTTCTCAGAAAGCAATTGTAACAGTCGACACTATTGTACAACCATCGTTTTGTATTAAACAGTGAAGCTTGTGAGTGAGAAAATTGGCTGGTTGACAAGCTCTGTAATACAAAACACAATTTACAGTAACACGCACCAAAGAGTGCCTTATTAACTGCTGATTAGAGAACTGTAATTTTCTACACAAACATGCAGCATATTCCTCATTAACATTGTTTTATGAGGTGACTATCAAAGAGCTAATTAGCCAGTGGGCAACCTCTTAAGATTTTATTAATGACAATAAAAATAAACTATTAGTAAAACAGGGCCACTGATAGAATGACAAAGTGGTGGAAAACACTTAGTACGGCAAACCTACAAATTTATTAAAAAGTCATCATCTGTCAAGGTCTTTGAACACATTAGCACGTTTAATTATTCACGTCGGTTTTTGTGTCCGGCATATTAATAACAGAAGTCGTACAGCACAATGCGCCGGCCTTCTCTTCGACAGTAATTAGCTTCGCAGTAATAATTCACCACGCACACAAAGTAACCCCAGATTATTTTGTGGATTTAAGACGAGTGAGTCGTGAGCACTAAGTGTCTGCGAGTGAACGGGTTCGCCGGCGCCAAGGAGACAAAAGTGTTTATTTTTAGGAAGTACGTGACCGACATTTCCAAACAGCGTTCAGATAAGTGGAGGGGGAAACGGCTGAGGCTCTTCGGAAGAGACATCCAGTTAAGTGTGATGGTAAAAAAACCCAAAAAAAGACAAAAGAGGAGTACGCTTTACAAAGCCTGCAGCATCGAAATAAACCGGGAATGGACAGAACATTATTGTTGGACGCATTTACGAGACTGAGACCCGGGTAAATGAGTGAGGCTCTCCGCTGCGGGACACAGTAGAAAACGTGTGAGAAGACTCTTTTTGCTGCTTCGTTAACTTTACATAACGTTCATGGAGGGAAAAAAAAAAGGCAGGAACTGTAATTATGTAATTTTTAAAAGAGGAAAAAACTGGAGAATCTGGACCAAAACAACAGATTTGTGACCGCCGACTGGACTCGGTGGCTCTGGTTACCTTTGCGTTCCCGACTGTTGGTGAACTTTCACAAAGTTACCGTGGAGCTCCGCTGAACCTTTGAGCGACGGCTTCGCTCGGCGAGCGTGCGAGTGGTCGTTGTTCAGGACGCGTTCATTTCGACGCGACTGCAGCTGGGTCAGTGTGGATTCTCCATGGTTGGTTTTTTTTTTTTTTTTTCCCTTTGAAAACAGCTTTTTCAAGCGGTAACTTGCAACACTGTCGAACACAAACAGACGTGCAAATAAATGCAGTTATGACTCATTAAGTCACACTAATCTTGTTCCTGTCATAGAACAATATGCACCTATTTATCATCTTGCTTCCACTGAAGAAAGTTTTTCTCCTTCTTTTCATCATTACGATTGCGGATTGATTTCCTGTGTTTGCGCGGCCAGCGGGAAAAAAAAGAAAAAAGTTTTAATTTATTGCTCATAATTTACTCTATTTAACCTAAATCAATGTAATGGGACGGCGATATGGGCCACAAGTTGATGGACTACATCTAATTAAATTACAGCAATCAGACTAATTCTCATGAACTCTTACACTTGCTAACACAGTTTAACCAGATACTTAAAAATGTCTCACAAGGGGGGCGGGGGGGGGGGGATCTGCAGATTATTAACGTCCCATGGATTATTAATGCTGAATTAACACGGCTGTTCTTTCCTAAATAAGGAGAAGGTGGTGCAAAAAGAGAGGAAAAGAACCACAAAAACAAAAAAAGACACACAAAAAAAGACAACACAACTGAGAAAGACGAGTTCAAAAAGGCCAGAGGACACAAAGAGACGATGCAAGGTGGAAGAATAAAAAAAAAAAGGCAATATAAAAGGGCACGGAAAGAAGGCGGCAGCGAGCCGGAGGAGATCGGGCGAGGCGTACGAGCATTCATCCCGTGGAGAAAAAAAAGAAAAGAAGTTGCTGTGCTTGCGGTGGTCGGCGCTGAAGGCTAAGCCCAACATGCCCAGCGGTGATGAATTGGTCCTGTCAGGATAAGCCAAACAAACAGAGATCTGTATAGTGTATGACAACCCTCCTCCAGGCGCCGTGATGAACAATGACATTTCCCCTACGAGCGGCGCAACGACGGCTCCAGAGATCCGGCAGGACACATATGCTCGGTGGTATACAGCTGTTTTTGTTTTCTGTTGCTCGGATCTACATTAAATAGAGACATTAGGGTGATTTAGGAGAAGTTTCCAAAATTTGGAAAATGACGATTACTAAAGTTAAAGGACGGGAGCGACCGCGACCGCTAGAGGGCAGCAAGTAAACAACAAATAAACACAGGACAGGAAACAGTTTCCGCTACGTTTTGACTTCGAATCGACGCAAACGGCATTTTAGATCCCCAAAAACGGAGATAAAAAAAAACAACAATAAAAAACAAACAAAACCCGCCTTCTATAGTAAAGCCTCTGTGTATCTGTGTGGACGCGTACGACTTCTGAAAAAGTTCAGAATGAGAATCACTTCGTTGGCCAGGATTTGACTCCGGTTGTAGCTTCGCTCTCAGCGTCCAAAAAAAACCAAACCGACAGACACAAGTAGACACGTAAAAAAATAAATAGACGTGTTCAGGGACTGTTCCTGCGGTGCGGTGAATGTTTTTCCTTCATTCGACCAGCACGACCAGCTTTCGAACCGTACATTTTGGGTTTTGCGTGTCCAACTCGTACGTTCTAACCAATGTTTTCATACCCTGTAAAACAATCGACCATCCGAACTCGTCCATTCCCCCTGCGGCTATAAGTTTAATATGCGGACGGCGACCGGACTTTACAGCCGGAGGTCGACTTATAGGCGTTTGTTCGGATGACGAAATGCCTCCCATTTCTGTTCACAAGAAGAAAAAGGTGCGTCCGGACAGCGTGTGCTAGAATCCTCCACAATGAGCCGCAGCGCTTGAATCAATTATATAAAAAAAAAAAGGTTTTAAACATGATGTGTCATCATGTTGTCATGCTCGGCTCAGCTGTTTTAAAGGCGGCAGGTTGTAACAGAAGCAATTGGCTGCCAGGTGTTTATTTTTATTTATTTTTTTTTTTTGGGGGGGGGGTCGGCTGTGGACGACATGCTTCGCTGCTATCTGGCACGGTTGATGATCACAGCGGCGCGGCGACGTGAAGACAGAAGCTCCTACAGTCAGATGGGCTATGATCCAAGAACAGGACTTCAGTTTAAGATTTACAGATTAACATCGGGGTTTTTTTTTTTCCATATGCGGCAGATTCCTGCTGTTCCTTGGACTAAATGTATTTACATAATCGAGGGGTGAAAAACGGGTCAAAAGCACACATTTTAAATGTCAAAGGGACCGATTTAAATATCTTATCTTTGTATGAACAATAGTCCATAACATGGAAAAAAAAAAAAAAATTGAGGAGAAACATTAAAGTCACATTTAAAATAAAAAAAAAAAAGTTTGTCGTTTACGGTTGATTCAATGATTAAAATGCTAAACTTGATCGAAACTATATGATTTGTAGTTTTTCCTCACGTCCTCGTGGCTGTTTCATTCTAATCTATGTCATGTGAAATGTCTCTAATTGTCTCAGCTATCGGTGCGTCACTGATTACAAAAACTCTGTCGCAACAGAATTTTATCATTTTCCAAAATCCCTGTTGCAACGGGAAACAACAACAACAACAACAACAACAACCTCCAAGCAGCAAAACGTGCTAAAATGAAAGATTTGCAACGGAGAACAGGCCTGCTTGGTTCCCTTTTGGTGTTTTGCGCCGATCACGGCGTTTTAATGTCCGGACGTTCCTCCTACTCCCGACATTATTTTGTTTATTAAGTTAGCCCGGGATGATCGCGATTTTCTTAAAGAAATCCAAACGAGCTTGTCGGGCGGTTCTCCTGCACCGGCACCACGTCAGCTTTGCGAGACAGAACTCAACGCAGCACATCTTTGTTCCGGCAAATATTCTTTGCAGGAATTGATGGCAAATGACAGGATGTTTCTGTCGAGTCTTTTACGGAAGTGTTTTTCCAGGGAATTAAAAAAAAAGAAAAAAAAGAAGCTGTATCTGCATCCGTCCGGCTCCATCGGCCCGCCGTGCTGTCTTGAGGAAGGATTGCCCGCGTGGCTTGAATGGCCGTGGATGCAGCAGCAGATAGCGGTCTAAAGTTTACTTGAGCGAGCGCCTCTCCCGTATTTCATCTGTCACTAAAAATGTAATGCTCGTTGAGAACATTTTTAAGATTCGAGGTGTACGCATAACCATGAACAAGAAGACGTCTCGGGCGTTGATATATATATTTTTTTTCAAACACTCCCCGTTGTCATGAAGGCGAACAAGTCAGTGCATCATTGGAATAAAGTGGAAGGGAAAAAGTGCTCGAGGCGATGATATAAATGCGGGGGATGGGAGGGGGAGAGGGGTGGAGGGGGGGGGGGGTGATGGTGGTCGGGAGGAGATAAAGCGGAGGCTGCAGCGGACGTCCACACGGGGGTGGGCGGACAAGTGTGTGGGGTAGGAGGGGGAGGGGGAGGCAGAGTCCAGACAAGACGTAAGATGGCAGACAGACACAAACAGATGAAAACAAACAATTCGGGCCTGTGGCGCAGCAGGCCGGCGGGGGGAGGCGGGGGTGGTGGTGGTGGGGAGGGGTGGGGGGGTGTGGGGGGTCCGGGAGAAATGTCAAGCTAAGCATACATCAGTGGAAAGCAAGGCGGGGCTGTCAGGGAGCATTAACGCGCTTGATGTTTTAGTAATGAGGACACGGCGGCAAAGACGCCAGGACGCAAAGACGCCAGGACGCAAACAAGCGGCGGACGAAATACAACAAAAAAACACACCAAAAACAAACAAACAAAAAACGGGGCCGCGGACGGATCGACGAACACGAGAAGGAATCAGAAGCCGAGGACGGAAAACAAACGGACAGGAATGACTGGGAGGAAACTGAAATCCAACAAGCAAGTCAAACACGGAGAGACTTACTGCTGTGTGTGTGTGTGTGTGTGGGGGGGGGGTGATGGGGGGGGGCGGGGGGATGTGGTGATACTTGGAAGATGTTGTACTGTATTTATTAGGATGAAGTGAGGTTTAAGGTTTAGAGGTTTAACCTCTTTTGAGGTTTTGTTATTCATTCAACAAACGCTTTTTGGGTTCCCTTTATTTGTGGCAACTACTGTTGGGAAGCCTCGACGTCAGGGTTTTTGTTTTTTTCTCATTTTTCTGGAGGCTTAGAGGTTTTAGGGAGAGTTTTTCAACAATAAGGTGTCCAGTTTTTACATTTTGCTACGAGTTGAGAGGTCAAAGGCCAACACCCGTCTTCATTGGTATATATGTATGTATATATCTCGCTGCCTTGATGTGCACCTTTGTGTCGCCGAGGTTACGGTCTAACCCACAGACTGACTGCATATATAAAAGTGGATGAAGCTTCCGGGTCTGAGAATTGAGGCCGAAGTGCCTTAAAGCTGCAATACCACCGAGTGCCACCGGAGGTCGCCTCCAAAAAAAAAAGCTTTCGACTCAAGAGTCAAGAGTTAGCTCGGTGTTGTTAGCTAAAGTCGTTCCTTTTTATTAGTTTATTTATTTATTAGTTATCAGTTTTTGGGGGCGTGTCTGTTTGATTGACAGGCCCCTGCGGTGCAGTCGGGTTTGCGGCTATCCGTGGGCAGGACTCGGTGTCGTCTGGCTTCCCAGTCCGCTCGAGTCTCCGTGGCGGCCGTTCACAAACCGACGGGTGACGTCGCCGCTGGTTGCCGCTTGGTTTAATCCACAAAAAAAACCTTCCCGCAGTCTTTCTTTGATGACGCCGCCTCAGCAGCACCTTCACCTTCAGATTCTCTGGAATAATCCTGGAACAATTAGCCCCCAGCTACTTCTCCGAACAACGTGACAGTGCCTCCCCGACGTGATCTGAGTTCTGAATGAGGCCAGACGAATATTTCTTTAAGCTCTCTCTTCCTTGTGCGGCGTGTCATCCGTTGGCTGGTTGGGGCTTCTGCAGGTGTTATTATTAATTTTAATTTTTTTTTTACTGTGCTGTCTTTGCAAAAATAAGATTTGCCGGAAAAAAACAAAAAGAAAAGAGAGAGCTGCCCGACACCTTCCTCGGGGTCGTGCTGTATTTGAAAAACGATTGTATTGACAAAATGGAGTTTATTCAAGTAAAACCTTCTTCAGTCTATTCATTAAATTTGTTCACTCTCCCAGTCGGCGGCGGCGGAGGTTGTTGTGGTGTCAGCTCGTCCTGTTATCTCCACATCAGATTCACAATCGTTTTCCTCTTCGGCGCCGCTCGACTCATCCCAGATATGTTTGTCCTCCTCACGAATGCTTCTTCATGCACTCTATAAAATACAACAAAAAAAAAACCTTCATTAAACTCTTCCACTCCCGGACTTTTTATGAGCTGCTTGTCTTCGACTTTCGCTTCCGCTTCATTTGAATTTATTAAGACGCGCTGAAGATCAAACGGTGAAACAAGACGCGCGAATTTGATCGAATCGGGCGAAGTTCACGGGCACGTTAAGATGTGGAATTAAATGGGCAGAAAAGATGAACTTTTTCTGACCCTCGGATGCCTCTTTTGGGTCAAAGCCAACAGTTTCTCAAATGGGACAAATGATGGTGAAGAACTGCTTTGTGTAAAAGAGCCCGGTTCGGTCGGAGCAGCTCGGGAGGTAAAAAAAAAAAACCAAAAAAACAGCAAATGTAGAAGTTGTATTGAAGCGTCGGGGGAGTTAGCGGTCGTGGGACACGACCACGTTCTTCACAGTCACTTTAAAGGTGCGCCTCAACAACCGGTGGAGAAAGTTGTTGGTCGGCACGTTTTTCTGCAAAACCCATTTTACAGTTGAACAAGAAATGCCGAATATCTGCACGACGGACGCCGAACGAGAACTTTGACTCGGTAAAATCTAAAGTATCTCGGCAAGAACCGGTTGGTAACGGTCGTGGAAGATTTCATGACGTCTACAATCCGGGGAACATGTTTTTTTTTCAAGCGTTGAGAACCGCTTGAAATAGCGCCTCAAAAACGACCTTCGCTGCCTTTTTTTTCTCTTTTTGGTACCGTGTTTATCTATTTCATCTTTAACCGGCGAGAACAATAGCTTTTCCCTCAAGTGGGACAAACTCTTTCAAATCTTCAGGCGCCTCATGCGCCGGCGTGCCAGCAGGCTGATCAAGCTAATTCAAAAGCGTTGCCCTTGACGCAAGACGGAGGACAAAGTCTGCAACTCTCTCCTCCGACTCCATTAAATAAACATTGAACGTTACGCGCTCGCTCGCTCGCTCGGCTCTCGCTCAGCTCTCTCTCTCTCTCTCCGGCTGCACAGCTGACAATGAAAACTGTGTCACATTCAAAGGGCACCGGGAAAAGTTTCCAAACTGCAGCCGCTAAATCTGGGCATGAAGATGACAAGATGGAGCTGATAAAGCAGTTTTTGTTTTTGTTTTTGATGTTTAGAGGCGTAAAATGTTCGTTTTTTTTGGGGATACACACCCGATACGTTTTTGTTTTTTGGTGAAAAAGCTGTTTCTGTGTGTGTGTGTGTGTGTGTGTGTGTGTGTGTGTGTGTGTGTGTGTGTGTGTGTGGAGGGCGTGGATCTTGTGACATTGTGAATGTATAAGTTGTTTGGAGTTGTTTGTTGGCGGGCATCACAGACTTGTACATAAAAGTGTTCGTAGCTTCCGGGTCTCAAAAATGAGGCCGATGCAGAAGCGCCTTTAAGCTGCAATACCACCGAGTGCCACTAGAGGTCGCTTTCAAAAAAAGCCTCCGTAGACTCCCGTTCAACTTCTCTCATTTAAAGTCTCAGCCAATAAAATCTTATCCACGAGTTATCTCGGTGTTGTTAGCTGAAGTCCTTAGTTCTTACTAGTTTCCTGGCGGTCCATCTGAAAATAATCCGTAATTATTTAGAAGGTAAGCTTAAAAAAAATCGGTGTTTTTGGCGGCGTGTCTGTTTGATTGACAGGCCCTGTGGTGCAGTCAGGTTACGGCTATCTGTAGGCGGGACGTAGTGTCGTCGGGTTTCCAATCAGATCGAGTCGGATAGACCGCTCAGATTTGTAATCAAATTGAAAAAGCCCGACAATTAAAGTCTGAAAATATCCTCACCAACTTACTGTTGCTTTGAAGTCAAGTTGCGTTTTAAATCATAATACTAAAGTTAATCATAACCACTAACGGGTAGTGAGACATCCAGTAAATACGCCCTCAGGCACTTCGTTACAGGTTGTAAGAACTATCGCAGTGGCACCGTTTTCATAAACGCACTCGTAGAACTGCAGTTACGTCCAGTAACTACTATAAATTCTTGGAAACAGGAAAAGACTAGACTGTGACCGCATGTTTGTATACTGGACATTTTTCAGGATATAAGCACATTTTATAACACTTAAAAGTCTTGTATGGTCGCGCGACGTCCAATAACAACCCCCAGAGAGCAGGAAATTGCCACATGGCACCGTATTATTATTATTATTATTATTATTATTATTATTATTATTATTATTATAGGTGTAATAATGTTTGCGCCCTGTGTGAATTTTCCGGGTACGAGGCTCCGTTCGGCGGCAAACAATTCAGCACCTGTCGGTGTTTCGATATCTGTTGGAAGACGAGCTGTTGCGTTGATATCTGCCCCCCACCACCACCACCACCACCTCCTCCACCCCACCCCCTCCTCCATCTGTTATTGTATCGCACACCGAAACGGTTATTGCGTCACCTGCTGAGCAAAACACTCCGACGGGTTGAAATCAAACATTGTTCCTGCTGGAAAATGGAAAACAGCATCTGGCACCAAAAAAATAAAAAATAAAATAAGCTCAAATTACGACGCTAATTGTAACATATGCAGGACAAGCACACCCTGATTCTGTTGTTGCTCGTTTGATGTTCAGTTTGCGCTCAAACAAAAGCGGACGTGTTCACGGCTGCAGGAAAGCAGCGTCGGGGTAACTCAGAACGGCCTCTGATGGAGGAGATGTGCGCCGACTGGACTTCTCCGACGTGGATCGAGCCAGTTTTGTCTTTCTTTCTTTCGGGCCTTTTTCGCTGAATTTTTTGTTGTTGTTGTAAATGTCGAGAAGAGTGAACGGTAAACTTCAGCTGCTTCGGTTTCCAAGCGGCCGCCTCGCCGTCACGCGGAGGGCACGTGAAGAGAACCGAGCGGCGGCGGCGGCTTCTGGTTCATTTGGGCCACTGGGTCACCGACCTCTTTCAATCACCTGGAGAATTTACATGTTATACGGAAAATAATTATATATTGGTAATAATTATGAAATAATGGACCTGCCGACACGCCAAATATGTCAATTTTGCACAGTGGGGGAACAACTGGTAGGCATGTCGGCGGTTATTAAAAATGGCTTTCGAATCGCATATGGATACGTATGCTTCCTTTGCCACCCGAGTGTGTGTGTGTGTGTGTGTGTGTGTGTGTGTGTGTGTGTGTGTGTGTGTGTGCCTTTAACTTTAGTAAGCAGCTGACTTGAGTCATTTAATATTGAGTATCTGCCAAAGTCCCGATCAAGTACATGTTATTTTTCCCAGATAGTCCAGCTGCGTAGTTCACGCTTCAATTTCATTAATATCCTTAAAATCAATCCATTAAATAAGCTTGACAATTTAATAGGTCTGTAAAAGCATGAAGAAGAAACTGCCTCCATCCAAGCTGTTGTTTCAGGTTTTTTTTATTTTTGTTTGTATATATTTTTTTTTTACAAAATGAAAGTAAAACAAACAAAAACGTTTTTTTTTGTGTTTTTTTTTATCATCAGTTTTTGTTTTAATGATAAAAATGTTCAGACATTTCCGTAGCAGCTACTTTTCATAACGTCTCTACTTTGCAACCGTTTTAACGACTAACTTGTTGACATATTTGAGGAGAGTCAGTAAAATATCGGCCAATGTTTGGAAGGTCAGAGCAAACGTTTTCTATGTCTTTCCGTTTTAAAATGGAAAAGAAAATGGCCTTTGGTTGTGTCTAAATTCTTCACATTACAGGCCTGATAGTATAAAAATTGGGAAGTATGTCTGTCCTGCAAACGTATGCGCTCACATGAATGTAATATTCAGAGCGTATTTAGTTTGGTTCTGGGGTGCCGTACTTTTCACGCTGACCACAAACTCACTCTGACTATATAAAAAAAAAAAAAAAAGCTTCACATCAGAGACACGAAGTTCCCGCCGCAAGATGAAAAAGTTTGAAGAGCCGTGACACACTTTTGTTTTAAGCTCCCTGCGGAGTGTGTGTGTGTGTGTGTGTGTGTGTGTGTGTGTGTGTGTGTGTGTGTGTGTGCGTCTCCTCGTCCTCCTTTACACGACAACTGCTGCAGGAGAAGAGCGTCACACGCGGTGTCCGAGATTATTAGGCATCAAACCCTCCGTCATCTGTTCGGCTATCCGACAGAAAAAATACAAAGGCGGTACGGCGTCGTAGTTGCATTTTGTTTGTGTGTGTGTGTGTGTGTGTGTGTGTGTGTGTGTGTGTGTGTGTGTGTGTGTGTGTGTGTGTGTGTGTGTGTGTGTGTGTGTGTGTGTGTGTGTGTGTGTCTTGAAATCATTTGGGTGGAATGTACTCGGTGGGGGAAACGGGGGGGGGGGGGCATTTTGCATTTATCTGAGTTTATATCTGCTCTCTGTTTGTCATTTATATCCCCCCCCCCCCGCCAATTTGTCCTCATTGTAAATCAGCCTTCGGTGAGCGATGTGTTTTTTGTTGCTGCCGTGTTGTTGAACTTTGTTTTTAAAGCACCGGCGTCTCCCCGCTGTAAGAATCGGAAGCAGGAAGTCAACAACTGTTTTAATACGGCGTATACAAAAAAACAAAAAAAAACAACAAACAAACAAAAAAAAGATAAACAAACAAAAGTGGTGCAACTTTATTGATTTTTTTTTTTAGTTTCTTTTTGTAGATATTTTATTTCTTTTTTAACTCGCGTATTAACTTTTTGTATCCAAGCAGGTCTCTTTCTGTTTACTTTGATGCTCGAGGCAAAAAAATATATCATCCTTGCTTCGTATATATATATATATATATATATTTCCCAGCATCTTTCAGTATTTTTGTTTATAACGTCTATATAGAAGAGATGTCACTGTGGTTCTCGAAAGGTCTGGAAAAGATTTAGACGCTCAAGTTTTCTTCCAACAGCAGCACTTTAGAAATGTCTTCGTGCTAATTATTATCGAAGCGGACGCCAAAAAAATGACCCTTTCAATGTCAGTGTTCGCTCCTGCTCGCCGTTACATAACTGAAACTGCAAGTAACGGCTATTTTTATGTTTTCGCGGCTCGGCGGGGTCACTCGCTCTCCGAGGCACAGCGTTTTAATAGAGCGCGGTGGGGCGATATTCTCGGAGCTGCCGTCAAAGCAGCAAACATCTGGCGACGGATTCACCTGCCTTCTGTCATCGATGACATTTTTTACACGCTTTCTTTTACCAAACTTACAAACTCACCGACTCCGGTGCTGTATTGTTTTTTCCCACGTTGATTGCGATTTGTCCCGGTGGGGGGGATCATCTTTTTGTTTTGCATCAGCGGGTAAGTTACCTGGCTACTCACTGATGAAGGATGAGGTGTTTTGAGGGACATTAACGATTCAAGAGGGGCAAGAGAATCACTTTCCGTGACTGAAAAAGATGTGTCGGCTCAGAAGCTGTTTTTTCTTTCGTTTGCTGGGTTGTTGCATCACGAATTCGTCCTTCTGGGGGAAAAACATTTGCTTGTTTTGGGTTTTATTCATAACCCCAACCATGTTTTTTTAATTTTTAATAACCCCAACCATATTTTTTTTAATAACCCCAACCATGTTGTTGTTGTTTTTATTAATCACCCCAACCATGTTTTTTTTAAATAACCCCAACCATATTTTTATTAATCACCCCAACCATGTTTTTTTTTCACAAACCCCAACCACGTGTTTTTCCTAAAACTTTCCGTTTCCTGTAAATCACATCGCTGCATGGATGCAGTAGGTTTAATTTCCGTCCACTTCAGGAAAACGTGAAACTGTCACGCCTAGAGAGGACCCGAAGCGTGTCTATTTCACGATTTGCCGTGATGCCGGGTCGTGTGCTCGGTCAATTACAATGTATTTTTGTCCTCCTCTTTGCCGCCCCTTGATGGCCTAAAACTGAGATATTTCTTTAGAACTGGAAACTCCTCAGGTGTTACAAAGCAGAAGGATGAGTTGGTCGTGTATTGGTTTGACCCCCTCAGCAGCGCTCGGCCTGTCTGTGGGTCCATCATTACAAACGACTGTTGTGCAGAAAAAAGCACGGATGAAAACCCGCGTAGAATTGATTTCCAATCGTTGTCGAGTCACCGGGGCTTCCAAAATATGTCAAGACTAAACAAGAGGAAAATGTGTAAATAATGATGCGTAAGACGGCCTGAACGCAGTCATTTCATGTAATGGCGCGGCTTCAATCGAGCGTTGCAAGGAGCAGAATGTGTGTGATATTGTCACGGTGTGAAAACGATGTATTTTTCTTTACTTGCGCTTGAAGGGAAATTCAAGAGAAAAATTTGAATTTAAGGCTCCAACAAAGCTTTTTAACCTTCTACTTTTGCGATGCTCGCTGCGTGTCGTCCATCATTGCAGGTCTGGAAAATGGTGTGTTGACAACATGCGTTTCAATAATTGGGAAGCTTTTGTTGTAAAGTAGAGCAGAGGCCTTTCCATCGTTATCTTATGTAAAGTGGGGTTGCAGCGGTATGAGTTTTTCAAGGTATGATAACCGTCTCTTCATCTTAAAAGATATTGTGATACATAACGGTATCACCGTATACAGCGTATCAGTATTGTTACTATTATTATCGTTATTTTTATTATTATTTACTGAAATTGCCTTTAGTGTCATTACAACTAGGGATGGGTCACAAATTTCAAATATTCAAATAGTCGTTTTTTTAATCTCCCAAAATCGATTCGTACATGCGACTTTCGTTCTTCCACATTTCCGCTGTTTTTAACCCGGCGCCTGGTTGTAATGCCTCACTCCCGTCAGAAGGTGGCGGTAATGAGGTCGAGGAGGAAAGAAGGAGAGTCGCAAACAAGCAAGTTTGTTTGTGGTTTTTTTCAACACACCAGTAATAGTCACCAGCAATTTTAATACCACTGCAAGCTCGATACACAATATACAGGATTTGGCAGATGCAGGATAATATGAATGAGTTTGATGACAAGAAAGTGTGTGTGTGTGTGTGTGTGTGTGTGTGTGTGTGTGTGTGTGTGTGTGTGTGTGTGTGTGTGTGTGTGTGTGTGTGTGGGAGGGGAGGGGAGGGGAGGGGAGCGTCTGAATGCTGGTCACGTAGAGGAGGTGGTTCCTGTATGACATCCGGGGCTAAGAAACATGTCCAATATGATGAGACAGGCTGTCAATAATAATTGGGTGTAGATGACACTCCCATTGTCCTCGGGCGTCTTGGCCTCGGGGAGGTCAGCATGCTGACAAATATCCTTCCGGCCATCACAGATCTGCTTTTTTGTATTTTCTCCTTCTTGTTCCTTTCTTGTATCTTTTCTTGCCTTTTAAAAAAAATATATATATATATATATATATATATATATATATATATATATATATATATATATATATATATATATATATATATATATTATTTTCCTTGTCTTCTTCATCCTCCTTGATTTCCTGTCCTCTTTTCTCCCCCTTTTTTTTTTTTTTTTTACCTCCACTCGTCTCCCTCATTCATTCTTCCTTCCCGTCCCGTCCTCCCTCATCTTCTCTGCCTTTCCGCATCTACTCCTCGTCCATCTTCATCGTCTTCTTCGTCTTCCTCCTCGTCTTCCCCTTCTGCCTCACCAGCAAAACGTCCATCAGAAGTCCATGTTGAAACGCCAACCTGCCGCGGAGTTACATAAATCAAACAGCCCACCACCACCACCACCACCACCACCACTTCTGTCAAAAAGAGAGAAAGAAAAAAAGAACTCCCCCTCTTTTCTCCCTTAAAGTGGGGGAACAGCTTTCAGTCCTGTCGTGGCTGCAGAGGTCAATTATGGTCGGCCATCAATTTTACACACACTTAAATGGAGTGCTGGTACCAGGTCGTAAAACACTCTCCATCTGCTACGTACATCCTTCATCTTTATAACTGCTGGCACTGGTTGCTCACTTCCTACATCTCTTCTTCTCCTCCTCCTCCTCCTCCTCCTCCTCCTCCTCCTCCTCCTCCAGGCCACATTTTCAGCTGCCGGACACAGTGACGGACACAGAAAGAGTTTTCTTTTTATTCGATCTGCTTTATTTATTGCCCCTTCAGAAATGATTTCCTCACCAGTATTTTCATTCAAACACGAGCACGATCACTTCTCCCTCCTCGCAAAACACTCCTTCACCCACTTGATCGTTCACTCGTTCTTTTTCTTTTCTTTTTTCCCCCCTTTGTGCCCACTGCCGTTTTCATCTCCTTAGTGACTCACTGATTCATGAGTCATTCATTTAAAAGAATGTGCTTTCTGGCATTTTTAGTCGTCGCTGACAAAACTCCTCGCCGTTCGAATAAATTAAAGTGCACTCGCTCTCAGCCATTGTTACGTGCGGATATGCAGTAAGTCGGGCGGAGAGGGAGTTGTCGGCTGTGGTTTTTTTTGTGTTTTTTTTTGGGCCACCGTCTCCGTTTCAGTGTGGACGAAATATTGCTTCTCCTCGAAAAAGAAAAGAAAAAAAAAAGATCCTGAGTAAATGCCGCTGGACGGGAGATATATGCACTCCACATAACCTTGGGAGAAACAAATGAATTAGATTCATGTGATGCATGGTTACTCGGGGAGATAAAAAAGATATCAAGGAAGTTTTTTTGTTGTTGTTGTTCCTGTTTCTGTGCAGTTAAACAAAAACAGAGATTTTTATTCAAACACTGTTTTCAAAAGGTTATTTTTAATTACCTATGTGCTCCCGCTGAGGAGTTTAAAAAAATAATAATAATAATGTCACAGTGAAAAATACACTTATTTCAAGTGTATTCCCTCCAGTGTGCTGGAAGTGCAGGTTTCGGTTTTGACACGACAAAGTCTGGGATTCTTCAAGCAGGAAAAAAACGACACGTGAATGCTGTTTTTTTTTACATAAATATATTTTCTAGCCTAATGGGACTGAAACAATTCTGTATTTACATCTCTCCACGCACAACCTTGAAGATGAAAAACTTCAAAGAAAAAACAATTACTTCGCCCTGATTGATGTTCAGTTCAAGTGAACCTTTTTAATTTGCATAAATTACACACATTGTCACCTGTAAATATGAACATAAATGTAATGATTTTCGCGCCTCGGCGGCCGGAGGCGTAATGTTTTTGGATGGTCTTTCCTTTCTAATGAACGTGATACCTTAAGGGAATTTCCTCAGATTTGGCACAAGTGTTCACTTTGACTCGAGGATGAACTGGTTAGAATTTGGAGGTCGAAGGTCACAGCGAACTCAAACGACTCTATAAAACATGTTCGTGGCCATTAGCTTGAACTTTCCTACCGCAAATTGTCACAAAATTTAACACAAATGCTTAAAAGGATTAAATTATGACATTTTACATCCTAAAGGTCAAAGGTCAGTTTAACCATCATTACGTTCTCCAAAAAACAAAAAAAAACTTTTCCGGCCATTATTTAACCCCATAACTCAGAATCAGAAGGGCAGATTGTGACCACGTTTCACGGCTTCATTTTTTTTTTTTTTTTTTACTGCCATGGCCATGTTCTACCTGAATCAGATTTGTTGGCCAAGCATGTGTATTTTGGTCTTTTTTTTTTTTTTTTTTTTTTTATGAATTTACACACTAATACAGCAGAACAAGATCTACAAAAATTAACAAAGTCAGCTCAAATCAATTTTATTCACAAATCGTGGATTTAAACTGGACCCTGACTGGCGTACATCTTCGAGGCAGTAACTTTTTGTGTTTTGTTTTTTTGTTCATTCTGTCTAGCTGTGTCCAGCCGCAACAAACTCCAAGAATAATTTTGTTAGGATGAGTTGTTTGTCGCCTGCGGGGGGGGGGGGGGAACCCAAGGGCAAGTGAATTGAACGCAACCTTTCCATGAATAACTCATGCATATATCTCATCTGATTCAATCCATTATTATGTAGATCAAGAACTACCAATAAATATCCTTCACGCTCTGTTTTTTTTTTTTTTTTTTTATTTATTTTTTTATAGTTACTTCAATCTTTTGCCCCTCATAGTGCTTTCAGCTTTGAATTATTTAACTCAAGTTCCCTGCACAATCAATCATTTATCTTTTAAGTTTTACTTGGACATGCTCTTACCTGACAGCTGAAACCCATCCGGGTGGATGAGACTTGTGCTTTCACCCGCTGACCGAAGCTTCCAGATATTTTATACGTTCTTGGTTTTTGTTTTGATGGCTTCCCTTTTGGACTCATTAAGCTGTGTAATTAATGCTGAGCCACCACCCTGCTGTGTGTCACGGTAAACACTGTCAAAGTCAAACAAACGTTCTCCGTTTCTCAGCACTGGGTTGAAAAATGATGACGTATGCCTTGCGACTGAATTTATGGATCCTCTCGATTAGTTTGGTGGATTACAGATGACACCAGGGCCTCGTTGGGGAAAAATAAAGAGAAAGAAAAGCAATACCTCGCACAACATGGTACGCTTTGTTTTAGAATTGATGTCACTCTACACATTTTCCTTCAAACCCGTGAGCTCTTTTTGTCGTTTCTCGTGAAAAAAAAAGGCTTTCCGCAGCTTTCTCAAAACATAATTCGTAAAGCTCATCCAAATATGGTCACTTCCTGCTCCGAACTGATCCAAACTAGCAAAGTCTGAAGTGACATCTTAAAAAGTGCATGTTTTGTCTGTCCAAAGAAAGCTCAAAAGTTATTTACTGATTGAAAACACAAAAACAGGAACTACTCGTATTTATAAAGCTGGACATAGTGACAGTTGTTATTAATACAAAATCTGCACAATTAGTTGTCTATCCAATTGTTATCAGCCTTTTTTTTTTTTTTTTTTTTTTACCACCAAATCAGTAAACTGTTGCTTTCTAGGTTACTCTTCTTCGTGCAATGCTTCTGTTTTAAGCATTTTGTTACTTTGTCCTGCTTCCAGCCTCAGTGCTTTTGTCCACTTAATTTGTTTTTTTTTTTTTTTTAAATCTACTTCTAGCAGCAAATTCCAAAAGAGGCCTTTTAGACGGTTGCCAACACTTCTTCAAAGCCTGTGTGGAGTACTGGCATTGAAGTCGTGATCAATTCAGTTTAATCTCTTGGCATAATCTCGAAGCTCTCCCGCTCTTGAGGAACAAAGGGAAGAAACATTTTGAAGAACAACCCGTGCCTTGGCGATGTGACAACACTCCAGCTGTGGAGGACAAAAATGCAGACAAGCTGAATATAAAGGAGAGAAAGGGGAAACTCCCAGGTGTCCTTTTGAAGGTCATGATGTGGAAATTTAAGAGAGCGCAGTTAATGATGCAGGAAAAGCTGATCTCTGTAAACTTATCTCCAAGAAACACTACAACTCTGGGTGTTGCTCACGGTTATTTATGCGGACGTTTACCCCGGTCGAGCATCTTCACGAATGTATCCTCCCAAAAAAGTAGAATATATAATATTTAGGATTTTCCTTTTGGATGCAAAGTAATAGGATAAGAAGGTGTTAAAAAAAAAAAAAAAAAAAAAAAAGCCTCTTTCCTCCTGGTCCTAGAGGAAAATCAAACCATCCACACCTGTTTTCCAGGTGTTGGTTTTTATGAGGTATTTGCACAGTAAATACCTCATTAAAAGCACAGCAGTAGCTGTTTCTTTTACTTTATTGTTAGCTTCGTGGCAATTGGTTTACTTCAAGGAACAGCTCACAATTTTGGAAGTAAACTTATTTGCTTTCTTGCCATTAATGTTTTTTTTTTTTTTTTTTTTTTTAATATCGATACCACTTCATGTTACGTAGCAGCACCTTCAGCTGTTGGCTTAACCCAGCATAAAGACTGGAAATGGGGGACGACCAAACTACAGGAAATTCCTTCTCTTGTCAAGAAATAGTTCGGCATGTAAAATAAAGCTCCATACGTTTCACCACAGTATGTGATTCTGGCTTTCCTCAGGCGGCCACCGTTGTGCTACCACATTCGGTGATAGATATTGCCCGAACAGATATGTATTTAATTGATCGATACGTGTGCGGTAGAATATCCCCCCCCCCCCCCCAATTTTTTTTATAGATATTCATTTAAACAGAAATAGAAATTTCTCTGAGTTGCACAATTCTCTGACCCTCCATAAAACATTATGGGCACAAGCGTGGAGCTGTGTACAGTTTAATGACGTCATCTTTCAGAGTTTATTTTAGTACCTAGGCTCCTCGGCGGAGGACATCTTATGGGCCACTTGGGCCCTCGTGTGCAAAAGTACCGTTCGAAACCTGAACAAACTTTGTGAGAAAGCGATAGAGGGGGAGCTCTTACTTGTCTCGTTTCCCTTCGGGACTGAGGATACTTGATCTTGAGATGCGGAAAAGCCTGATTTTAAATCATTCATGTCCTTGTGATTGACTAAGAGTGCTGAAAGAGTCACTCACCCCTTCCCGTGTTTCTCTTTGCACTGCCGTTGCTCTCTGACTAAATTGAATCTTACTCTGATGTATTTTAGATGCCGTAGATACAGAATATTTTATTGTCCGTGTACGAGGGGCCAAAAAAAGTTCAGAGACTGTTCCTGTTGCGCGTGAACGGAGGGCACCACAGTGACGGTGAAAGCTATAAACCCTTCATGAGTAAGTATTCCAAGTTAACGTTCCTCGATCAGCACCTGAACTACGAATGTTTTTGTGACCACTGGTATTTGCAAGATTTTGCGATTTTGACATTGACCCCCGTACCGGTGGTGACAAAAATGTTCATAATTCAGGTGCTGATTTTGATCACAACTTGGAATACTTATTCATGAAAGTTATAGCTTCCTCCTGCTCTGTGCAAATCACTCTGTTTGCGCGCAACAGCAACAAAACTCCTTGTAAAATGATTTGGTTGTATCTTAATAAGAAATAAAAATGAGTCCATTCATGTGTAAATTGTCAAACTACAGTGTAAAGACTAGTTAGCTGGTTCAAAGTGTGCCAATGTTAGCCAGTTAGCCGTTTGATTTTCTACATACCAAGTAGACCAGCGAGTTGTTTTTTTTAGAAACTCTATCTTTGCTGTTTTTCTCTTAAACTATTCTATCGTGTCACTTCTCTAAATGTTTTTTTTTTTTTTTTTTTTTAAAAAACAACATCTGAGAACATAAAAATATTTTTTTTTTAAGTGTTTACAGCTCTGAAATCCTGTGATGTGGAGTCATGAGTTTACTGTGTAGTTTTTAAAGACCAAATGCCCAAAAAGTTTGGAAACCACTGATGTAAATTATCACTATTTTTTTTCACATGCACACACTGTAGCAGTGATTCCCGGTTTGCAGTTGAACCTAATGTTAAATTAATTTGGAATACGGCCAGTATCGATTCTCCTCTGGCAGGTGTTCACTTGTATATTTCATAACAACAGTCCTTGTCTGAGCAGCGGTGAACCACATATTGATTTTATGTTGATATGTGATTTTCCATTTGGAACCATCTTTGTCATGCTTCAGCTTGTTAAATGAAACTTGTTTGCTTTTTCCCATCACTTGTACAGATTTGACTTGTTTTAATCATTCATGTTTGATTTTAAAGATGAATTGCAGTCTCATAAATTTAGGGGACTAAAACTAGTTGGAGTCTTAATATTTAACATTTGTTTACGCCCATGTTTTCTTCAACAGAGAAATAATAAGATCATCTGAACCAACGACTGTATATAAAAGTGTTCGTCTAAAAAATAAGGCAGATGCTGAAGTGCCTTAAGGTTAGGTTAGGTTAGGTAGTTACTTTATTAATCTCCAAGGGGAAATTTTTTTTCGCTACAGCAGCATACAGAATCAACAAGATAATAATAGAACAATAGAAAGCAATAAAATAGCAGTACAATTATAAAATATAAAATGCACAGTATATACATCTCTATATATTATATACAAACAACCAAAAAAACACAGTCAACAGTATTATTTTGCCAGAGGTGAGTTATTGTACAGTCTTATTGCGGTCGGCAGGAATGATCTCCTGTATCTGTCCTTGTGACAGCGGAGCTGGAGGAATCTTTTGGAGAACGTCCTCCTCTGTCCCTGCAGCAGGTGGTGGAGAGGGTGGTCAGGATTATCCAATATGGATAATAGTTTCCTCAGCGTCCTCCTCTTCAACACTTTTTCCAGGCTGTCCAGTTTGTAGCCGATGATGGAGCCGGCCTTCTTAACCAGTTCGTTAAGTTTGTTGGTGTCGCCGGCTCCAATGCTGCTCCCCCAGCAGACCCCAGCGAAGTACAAAGCACTGGCCACAACAGACTGGTAGAACATCTCCAACATCTCGCTGCACACATTGAAGGATCGAAGTTTCCTCAAGAAAAAGAGTCGACTCATCACCTTCTTGTAGACAGCTTTGATGTTGGTCTTCCAGTTCAGTCTGTTGTCATGGAGACACCAGGTACTTGTACTCCTCCACCATGTCCACCTCCTCTCCCAGAACTCTCAGCGGTTGTGGAGCCGTCGCCTTCCTCCTGAAGTCGACCACCATCTCTCCGGTCTTGGCCACGTTCAGGAGCAGGTGATTTCTGCCCGCCCACTCCACAAAGTCCTCCACTACTGCCCTGTACTCGTCCTCCCGTCCATCCCTTATACACCCGACCACTGCAGAGTCATCAGAGAACTTCTGCAGATGTCTTGACTCTGAGTTGGACTGGAAGTCAGTTGTGTATAAGCCACAGTGATCTTTGGGTTCTTCTTTACCTCTCTCACCAAGGCTCTTCTCCCACGATTGCTCAGTTTGGCTGGACGGCCAGGTCTAGGAAGAGTTCTGGTCGTCCCAAACTTCTTCCATTTAAGGATTATGGAGGCCACTGTGCTCTTAGGAACCTTGAGTGCTGCAGAAATTATTTTGTAACCTTGGCCAGATCTGTGCCTTGCCACAACTCTGTCTCTGAGCTCCTTGGACAGTTCCTTCAACCTCATGATTCTCATTTGCTCTGACATGCACTGTGAGCTGTAAGGTCTTATATGGACAGGTGTGTGCCTTTCCTAATCAAGTCCAATCAGTTTAATTAAACACAGCTGGACTCCAATGAAGGAGTAGAACCATCTCAAGGAGGATCAGAAGAAATGGACAGCATGTGAGTTAAATATGAGTGTCACAGCAAAGGGTCTGAATACTTATGACCATGTGATATTTCAGTTTTTCTTTTTTAATAAATTTGCACAAATTTCTACATTTCTGTTTTTTTCTGTGAAGATGGGGTGCTGAGTGTACATTAATGAGAAATAAAATGAATCTCCAGCTGTCTCCTAACCTGGCCAGTGGTCACAGAGAGGGGATGGGGGGGGGGGTCAAGGTGTCAATGGAGGAAGAGCCCTTTGAGATTGAGGGCTCTATGCAGCTCACCAGGGGGGCTCGAGTCTTCATAACGGCCGTTCACAAACCAACGGGTGACGTCGCCGCTGGTTATTGTTTCACCTCAAATCCATTTTAAAGTATTCTGAGTTAAAAAGAAAAGTGAAATATTGTCTGCCGTTAATAACTTCCTAAGCTCTAAATGACCCGTGCATTCAATCTTAAAAAAACAAAAAAAAACAATCAAAGTATAGAACGAGTGTTTCTCTCTCGTCAGATTTATGTGCAGAACATCTGGCGTGTTCACGTCGCGAGAACTTTCTGCTCATCTGTGAAGCAAATATAGTTTAGAGAGACATAAAACAATGTGACGTGCTGCCGAGCTGAAGCACGTCGTTATGTTAAAAAAAAAAAAAAAAACATCTCCAAAAAAAACTATTTCACAGAGACTTGCTCAGTCTCATGCTCTTAAAATGAACTCTGCCGAGTGCCATTATTCCTCTGCAGCAGAGGTGAACAGACGAGCGCGTCGCCTCCTTTCGCGTCCTTAAGTGTTTTCCTGCGCCTCGTCAACTTGTTTGAAGTGTAAATTTATAACCTCCGACCTTTTACGACACGAGCCACCTGCCACATTTTCAAGATCGTCTCTCAGGCCACTGTTAGACGAGCGGAGACGTAAATCAACGCTAGCTGCTGCGTGTTTTAACTGCTGCTTTCATCCCTAAGTTTATCTTTGGTTCATAAATAAAACCAGCGCTAGCAGCAGGTACAGCACCTAATAAACATTTCCTTTAATGGTCAAAAATGGGGTGTTATCCATCGACTGTCTGTAAAAATAGATCTCAGCAGAGGTGGAGCACAAAATTCTGGGCCCTTTAAAATAAGTCTCTGTTGGCCCTCCTCTTCTTCGTTAGAACATTTTTTGCAAATATTTTAGACACGAACTGTACACTTCAATCTGTAGTGGGTATGTAGCACATTTAAACAAGTAATAATAATCTGTTATACGTGCTTAAATCTGCTCATTTCATTCTTCCTCTCTCAATCTACTGTAGTCAGACCCAGTCCCCCCCCCCCCCCCGACTATGACGCCCCCGAGTCTCCAGGTCTGAAAGATGAGGCCACTTCGGAAGTGCCTTAAAGTGCAATACCACTGAGGGCCACCAGGTGCTGCCTCAAAAACAAAACAAAAAAAGAAGTCTGGCTCCAATAGACTTAAAAAATGACGTTGTTATTAGATAAATTACCTTCTTCTGGTCAGTGTTCTGGTGGTGCATCTGAAAATAATTCCAACATTAATTAGACATCGGGCTTTACAGTCAGAGATGTTTGGGGGCTTTCCTGGTTTGATTGACATGCTCTTCTAAATGTGGTCCCTTCTAGTTTCAACAAAATCAAGACGGTGACGGTGAAACTAACGGTTGACGCCATGGCGGTTTGCCACGCGATATTATAACTTTTGAAGCTCGTAAATAAAACGCAGTTGTCGATCTTCCATCACCTCATTAGTAGTAATTAAAAGATCAGTTGTTTTTCCTACTTACGCTTTACTTTGACGATGATTGCACCGTCAACTAAAAGTCCATTTTGATGCAAACCTTTTGTGTTTCAACCATGCAGTGGAGTAATTCCCTCCTTGAGCGAACACAGCATTACATCAGTCGTTCCCTCGTCTCCTCCACGCCAACGTTAATGGATATTTGGACAGGGAGCACATTGTTTGCGACGGCCTTCATTCCCTCGTGCCGTGCAAATGGAATTATCCTGCAGCTCTGTCGTCGGTCTCCTCCATCTTTTTTTTTAATTGCTCTGCCATGGCAACAGTTAATAAGGAATGATGTGCTCGAGGAAGTGTTAAATTTCAAATTAACTCTACGTTGGGACTGACTTTGTGCGCTTGCAACCTGGCTCTATTTTAAGCACTCTGACTCAACAGATGTGTCGAGCTTCCTGATGGCTAACTTGCATTGTGCCGGTTTATTAGACGACGCTATTCATGTTGCCAGGAAGACGTACGGCAGGCGTCACCAGCGGCTGAGCTGACGTGCGCGAGAAAACGGGAAACCGGGATAATAATTAACGCAAATTCAAACAAACTCCACACTTTTTTTTTTTTTTTACATTGCCGCGATTTTTTTCCACAAAAAAAGTCTGTTGCCTGTTGTTTCTGTTGTTTCCGTCCGCTGGACCAAATAAAAAAAGTTTGAAGACCGTTTCTTCAGATGTTCAACGGTCGCGTAAAAAAAAAAAACAACGTACCAATAACGCAGCGCTTGCCTCAACGGGTATCGCTCAAGTCTTGGAATCATTTTCACGAGAGCGAAAGGAAACGGCGTAAGCGCACGACGTCGCCATTTTACACGCCGTACATCTCACCCAGGCCGAGCTGACATGTTCACAGCTCAGTCTGAGAAGGTGTTCGGCAACTCCAGTCAAAACAAGGCACGGTTCCTTTTTTTTTTTTTGGTCAAATCCGTTGTGTACATGAAATGCAGCCAGAAGAACCAAAAAAAAAAGAAAAGAAAAAGGAAAGAAAAGGAAAGAAAAGACCCAGCTGGAAGCTGGAAGCGCGAAGACAAAAGCTCATTACCAAAATAAACACTGTGTTCCCCTCTTCTGGGTCTTCTCTCGTCTCTCTTCGATCTTTTTTTCACGCACGAACGCCAAACGAAGGCTTTGTCCTCTCTGCATTTCCGACGCGTCGCGCGTGTGCCGTTGAAGATAAAAGTTGGCGACGCTCCCGAAGGGCGACGGTCTAAAGTGTTCCTCGGGCGACCTCGTTTGGCAGCGGTAAAAGCTCGACAACAAAAGGCAGGAGCTCTAATCTGCCGGCGAGTTTAAGAGGTGCCGAGTTGAAGGCGGAGCGACGGAGATGAGAGCTCGCTTTCGGTGTTTTGTTGTTGCTCTGCGGTCACGGCACCTTTTTTTTTTTTTGGGAAAGAAAACGTGTCGCTCCGTCACCGGTGGCGACGCGAAACGGTTTTTTGATTCGGTTCCACTTGTTGCGTTTACGCGTCGAAAGGCAGAATCGAGGGCGCTCCCGGCGCACGCCCGACTCGATCTGTGTTCGTCGATCCGTGAGGCGGTGAACCTCAGCATTTTTCACGAGCTTAGCAAATTTTTTTTTATTGTCGGCCGATTGGTCGATTCGTTCGTTTAAAACTCCAGAAAAGTTGCGACGTTCTTCTCTGAATAAGTTACGCGGTCAACGTTCGTCTTTCATCAATCAATCAATCGACCAATCACTCGCTTTTGCGACGCGTGACGTGTACCATTTTGCAAACGTACGTAAGTGTTGTCAATAAAAAAAACTAAACTTAAAAAAGTGACACGAAGGGGAAAAAAAAAAAAAAAAATCAGGACAAAATTGCATTGGGAACCTTTCTCAATAAGAAGCATGTTCTTATTTTCACATTTCCGTGTCTCTCTCTCGCTGTCAATGAGGCTGAATGCATCTGCGAGATCACACAGACTTGATTAAGAAAGTACCATCTTGCTGCTGATGAATTCTTAATGGCTTTCAAAGCCTCTGGGAAGCCACCACATGTGTCTGCTGACCTATAAACAGAAAGCCGGGCAGAAGCTGGGGAAAACACACACACTCAAAAAAACACACACACACACACACACACACACACACACACACACACACACACACACACACGGCATACAACTGCGCGTGAGAGGCATATCTTCAATGAATGAATCGTAAGAGGACGAAATTACCGGTCAGCTCGACTTGATGAACGTTAACGACGTTGTTGAGATAAAGGGCCGAAAACGACGCGGGATTGAAAAGTCGCTGAATTGGCGGGAGATATAATCATCGTCAGCCCGAGAGACGACATCGTAAAGCCATGTGATATTCAATTAGGGGAAACGCGTTAAGAGGCTGAGGAGGAGAAGGAAAAAAAAAAAAAAAAAAAAAAATCAATGCAATCATGGCGACTGGAAAGGAATCGTAAATCGCTAGCAGACGTCCATGACAGTCCCGCGGGTCCGGCGGCATTAACACACACAAACACGCACGCGCACGCGCACACACACACACACACACACACACACACACACACACACACACGCACGCACCATTAAACGTCAATTACAATCCAATCACTCCACGATGACATCATCAAATGGAGCCGCCTCGTCCGGGGAATCGATGCGTGTCAGTCACCATGGAGATAGCGAGATTACTCAGCATCCGGGGGAAGGTGACACCATGACAACAGATGAAGAGATGTTCTCCGCATCCTGATAGGATCTCGGTGATCGTAACCAGTCGATTATATTTTACGCCTCTCAAGGAGGTGCATACAAACAGCGTACGAAGCTTGACTGCCTGTGTGTGCGTGTGCGTGTGCGTGTGCGTGTTCATATCTGGCTCAGTTGCTGCAGGTTTGAGCCTTTTAATTGGACACATGAGGATTGAGGCACTAATTAATGAAAGAGGAGCCACGATGCTCTGCTCCGTTAATGGTTCCAATACGCGCAAGTTTCATTTAGATGAAAATTTTACAGCTCGGTGACTCGCGACATCGTCTCCACTCACTCGCGTTCGTCTTCACCTTGTTTCCCCTTTTTCGTCCCAGCCGTCGTAAAACTTTTTCTTTTTTTTGGATGATTTTGAAAGTACACACCGGTAGAGTTTTTGCATCAACAGGTTTGTGTTGAAGTCTTAATCTTTGCCCCTCGTGCAGACTGACGGAGATCCTCTGTTCAATACATTCAGGCAAAGTTGACCTTGTTAATATATCTGTTCATTTATTCATTGTTTCCACAATGAATAAATAGATGGTAAAGTATTCAAGGACACTAAGAGGAAGGATCTTTTTCCCGCGAATCGGATTCACAGTTTGTTAATTATAATGCTCTTTTAATGTTGTTGTTTTGTTTTTTTACAATCATTAAATGTGTAAAAAAAAAAAAGACGTATAATTACGCCAACGCACCCGCAATACACCGTCGGTCCGCTAGAGGGTGCCATTGTAGTGTCACGTGTTGTCTCGCGTCAGTGTGACGCGAACACGATTGAGGAGGATCGAAAAAAAGGTCGCGTGTCGAAGTTGAAATAGCGCTTCACGAAAAAAAAGTGACCGCGAGTTTCTTTTAAGCGATGCAAAAAAGTGACGTACGTAATGTAACGTATAATTTACGTAACAAACGTTAAGCTCCTTGTAAAAAAAAAAAAAATACTTAAATCGTCTTGCAGTTAAAACAACGCACCAAATGCAATTGTTTCCCTTCGTGTTAGATTTTGGGCACCGAAATCAATCAGTCATGAGCCTTTTTAAAGTTTTAGATAATAATAATAATAATAAAAATAATAATAATAATAAAATACGATAATTATATATATATATATCCTCAGATTTTTTTTAAATATTGTGACCAAGAAAAAAGTACTGGACTCAAACATATGCAACATGTGTGTACTTGTCACTTCATAACTGACATACTGAATGTATTAATAATAAAGTACACTAAATATAGTTCGAAGCACATGTAACAGTTCAAATACAGCCGATCTTTTCTTTGAATGTACTCGACTGTGTTTTTATCCACCTCCGGCTACTCTGCTCCTCTACATCAGCCTGCGGAGCCAGAATTTCACTCCCATTATCCCGGTGAAAATGAAAGTAGGCGAATGTGGGGAAAAAAAAAATCACACTGAGTGTGTGAATTGAGTGACCTTGAATTATGACCCCCAGGCGGAAAACCTACCTGGATAGACGTAGCTCCGACTCGACTCTTTGTTTTTCGTTAACAAAAAGAGCAGCAGTGTACAAAACATTCAGAAAGCCGCATCTCAATTTTTTAATTCGGCGCTAATTAATTCGTTCCGTGAGCAACAGGATGACTGTTTTCTGTCGTCATGGCAACAGAAAACGCGTTGTTTTTTGGGGGGGGGGTTTTTGTGTGTTTTTTTTTTTTTTTAAAGCGAAGCGAACAACTCCGTCCTTAACCCACGTCTGCTATCTCATCGGAAAAAAATTCACACCGCAGACGACATCTAAACTGCGTCAAATTCTCCGCGACACCAGGTCGTGGTTATTTATACGACCACTAGAGGGCGCTTTAGCTTCAAAACGTACCATCCGGTCGCAATAAGCTGCTTGCACAAAAGAAGGAGAGTCTTGTCACAACAATCGTCATTTTGCAGGTTCAAATTTCCCCTCGTGGTCCGATAAACGCTGTGATTGTGAGTCAATCGTGTGCATGAATTAATAAGCTATCAGAGACACTTTCTTTAAAACATGATCTCCTCTACACTTGTAAGAAGTGACAGTGTGACTCAGTCTTCCCTGAATCTTTGTGATTAATATATATATTTTTTTTTTTTTTTCTTCTCATTTTGATTTTCTTCTCACCTGGAGGCTGCAGGAAGGCAACGGGGAATTTAAAAGATCCACTCGAGGTGCGTCTTGAGCAGAACTGGAACCCTGCGCCGCCTTTGTAATGAGACGGACGACGGCTCGCCATCAGCAGCTTTTAAACGTTTTATATTTTTTATTTTACAGCATTTGAGCGTGTCCTGCTGAATGCAACACGTTCTCGCGTCCTTTTTCTTTTCAGACATCTCTGATTTGCCTCCTCCTGTGATTCGATATTATCTCCCTCCTTTTCTTTCTCCCGACCGCTCATTCTCAATTTTTTTTTTTCTTTTCTTTCATTCATTTTCTTTCATTTCTGCGGTTCCTTTATCACATTTTATCGCGGCCCGGGTCATTTACTACAATTAAACGGGTGTCAAATCCCAACCGCGGGAGCATGCCGGAGAAGAATATTGAATTTTTCATACTTTCTTCTATATTCTGTTTGTTCTCCTTCTAACCTCTCCTCTTGCTGAACCGTCTCAGTCTCGATTCTCTTGAACCCACCTACCTGCACCGCTGAATCGTGGGCGTTTACATTACTGTGGTTTCCATAAAAGCAGCAAGATGAGAATAGTGAAGAAGGAAAAAAGAAAAAAAAGAGATAATAGTACTTTAGACGACCGTGCGGAGTACCGTGCGAGGAAAAGGAACCTGTAAAATATTGCTGGAAGTGTCCGTTTCGGTCTTATTTATTCTCAGACAGTCGTTCCCGTGCCGTTTTAAATGTATAGTTTCAGCCCACCAAGCGGTGATGTAATGTTACATACAATTTCACATACATCACTCGGTTAGCATCAAAGGCATTTGCACGCAAATCCTTCCAGATGTTCCCCCGCTGTGGTCGGACACATTGAAATGCGTGCAACTCTAATGGCCTGCAGAGCAGTTGGAGATCTCCTTCAGGCCCCAGCTTACAGTACAGCTCATAAATCCTGTTCAAGTCATTTTTATTCATACTTTAATTCTTAAACTCGAGTGAAATTGTAGCATCAGCATTTCGGTCGGCACTTATGTAGGGGGCGCTGTCACTGCAGAAAATTCAAAAGCAGTTTCTTTCTCTCATTTCCATTTTGGTACGGTGGCATTTCACTGAGTATTAAATACAGATAATTGACAAACATGAATGAAGGATTTATGACATCACATATTGTTTCTGTTTTGAAGTCTTGAGGTCGTTTCACGATTGCCGTCAAATGTTCCCGCCAAAACGCAGTTTTAACGAAGGCAGCAGTCCAGACCCCCCTCTTGAGGACTCTTGAAGACTCTTGAGGACACGCCGAAGCCTGTCTTCAGATTAAAAGTGCCTGACTGCACTCTGATTTGTTTGTTTGGCCGTTCTCTCCCGTGAGCGGTGCCAGTCCTTCCGTCTGGAGACAAGGTCAGGGCAGAAACTTCGACAGACAGGTGCGTGAATGAAAAAACCTTATTTATAACACTAAAATGAAATTACCTTGGCACTTACAACTGCTTTAAAATGAACCCCAATTATTTTTAAGTATATTTGCTGAAATGATTGGAGGGAAAAAAAGAAGATAAGATCATGTTAGTGTGACCCTCTTTTTGTAACTGAATTTCTATCTTGAGCTTTTTTCATTTTAATGTCCTTTTCTTGGGAGGGTTTGGGCCTTGCAATAGCAACGGCCCACCACTAAGGGGCTTCAGGCTGTTGAATGCTGTCCATTTAAAATGTCTCCGTGCACACTCAGTCCTCAGGAAACATGCTAACACAGATGGAAAGGCACGTTTGGTTAATTACCAAGGAAGCGTCGCTCGGAAATAATTCATATTAATAGATTCGCAGCGTGCTGATGTATTCTGCCGGGACACCGCTGGACCGAATCCCGAGCCTCGCGTTGTGTTATTGTCGCCTTTTGTCCCCATCTGCTTCTCTTTCTACTGTCTCGCTCTCTCGCTCTCTCTCTCTCTCTCTCTCTCCATAGTGTAACTGTCTGAAAAAACGAATAAAGCTTCGGGAGGATGGCCCGGCCCGGCCAAAAAAGAAAAAGGGCAATCATTCCCTGTTACCATCCAATCAGCCAGGGTTCAATAACTTGGCATGTCTCATATCACATCAGCTCTCGTTTCAATCTGCCCGGGAGAGAGAGAGAGAGAGAGAGAGAGAGAGAGAGATGGGGCTTAACCTTCTGCTCTGCACATGTACGCACTCACACACACACACACACACACACACACACACACACACACACACACACACACACACACAACGCATACGACGGCTGATGACCTTATTTATGGCGTCTTTCAGAGTGGCTGGCTTCTGTCAAAAATTCGGGTATTTTAATAGAAAACCAGATGTCGGCTGATGTCTTTTTTTTTTTTTCTGTATTATGCAGAGACTCCTGAATGTGTTGATGCTCTCAGGCACTTTTTTTTTATTTTATTTTATCCACGTTTAATCCTCCCACTTCAAGTGTATAAAAGTAGTAGAAATAAAATTCACTCAATGAAAAACCCCCGCCACACTCTGGTTTTTTGCTTCCATTTTTCACGACTTGAGGTATAAAGTTTAAGAGTTTTTCAATGCACAAAACAGGTTTATATCAGTCAAATTTTGCACACAAATTTGTTAAAAAAACAACAACTTTCAGCTAGCACTTGAGGCGTGCCTCGAAATGCTCGCACTCTAAAATGTGTAGTTTTATCATGAAACACAATGCCACGTATAAAAAGTGGACGTAACTTCCAGGTTTGAAAAATGAGCCTTGAACTGCGATACCACTGAGGGCCACTAGAGGTCGGCTCCGAAAAGCCTCCGGCTCCATAGACTCCCATTCAACTGGTCTCATAAAAATCAAAAACAATAAACTTGTTTCCACGAGTTATTTCAGTTTTGCTGGCTACAGTCGCCCCTTTTTTTATTCGTTTTCTGGAGGTCCATCTGAAAATAATCTGTCGTTAATTTAAAAATAAGCCTCAAAAAGCTGTGTTTTTGGGGTCATGTCTGTTTGATTGACAGGCCTGCTGTGCAGTCAGGTTACTGCTATCGGTGGGCGGGACCGTAGTATCGTCGGGTTTTCCAATCAGATCGAGTCAGACCCACCGCTTGCTCCCCCCGAGCCAGCTCGTCCAAATATGGTCACTTCCTGCTCTGAACTACCAAAGGTGGCGCCAAAATCCCAAAATCGAGGCTTCATAACGGCCGCTCACAAGTATTTTGTCTCATATTTTGCCTTGAAGAGTTTATTTGTCGTTTTTTTTCAGGATTCTCTCATCACATATCGCAGAAAAGTCGGCGTCGACCTTTTGAGGAGTCGTTTTTCTTCATCTCCTCCACGTTTCTGTCTTCTTTCCTCCTCCTCATTCTAATTTCCTTCCCTCCCTTTCCGTCGCCCCCGTAGCCCGACCGCCCCGTACAATTCCCATTTCTCCGTCAGACCCCTCGGTGGCAGACTCTGCTCTGTTCGGCTCCTCTCTTACAACCTCTAATTGCGGTGTGGACAGGGCTATTAGCGTGTTAGTGCTCCCCATCTGATAAAGGTCAAACCCCTCTTTCCGTAAGGTGGGCAAGGTGTGTGTGTTGGTGTGTGTGTGTGTGTGTGTGTGTGTGTGTGTGTGTGTGTGTGTGTGTGTGTGTGTGTGTGTGTGTGTGTGTGTGCGCGCGCGCGCCTCTGCTTATTAAGCATCACCTTTAGGCTCCAGTGAAAGGAGAGGCAGGCTCTTTCCGATGGCTGCTAAATGCCTCGGCAACCCACTATATTCTGGGAGTTGACCTTCTCCCCTGGGAGAGTCCAAATATATATACACACATTTAAATGCACGCGCACGCACACACACACACACGCACGCGCACACACACACGTATCGTCGCCGAGCGGTTATGGAGGTGTTGTGCGAAATGCTCGGCTGCTGTCAGATTACGGTAATTTGCTCTCCAGGATGATTTAGTGTCTGCTGTGCTTCTGCTCATTACGGCTATGGAGACGGAAGGAAAGCAGAGGGGAGATGATTTATACGAATTTAAGGCTGGGGGGTGGGGGGGGGGGTTGTCAATTGAATTTCATGCAAATCCGATTTGAATTTAAACAAAGGTGTGGGGAAGTGTGCTGCCAGGGAGAAGTTTGAAAGGGGGGAAAAAAAACCTGCAATTGCTCAAACATGAAACTCAGTGGCTCAAACAACTTCTTTTTTTTTTAGGAAAGAGCTTCACATGTAAGTACAGTTTCAGATAGTTCCACATTTTTTGGGGAGATATCAATATCAGGAAGTAAAAAATAAATACATTTGAAAGCCACATATTGACTAAAATGTTCTTATCAAACACCTATGACAAATGTAAGCAAGATATTTTCCAATTCAACAATAAACTTTATAAATGTCCAAAATGAACTCCACTGGAAATGTAATAATTATAGATAACTCTCAATACAAATAAAATAAACTGCAAATACAACTATTTAAAAACTGCAAATACAAGTTTCAAATGAACAGGCTCGCACGCAACTAATTTAGGGTGTGTTTGAAAACTCTTTTAATTTTGTTCTTTTTTTTTTCTTTATTTGGGCATTCATACTTACATTTTGTCGTTTTAGTATTAAATGTCATATCCGCACGGTTTTGCACAACTAGCCATAAATTCATGTCGGTTTTTAGGTACAGCTTCAACTTGTGACTCACACTGGGTTTAAATACCGTATACTATAATTTTAGTATGAGTAAATAACCCAACAGTGAGCATAAAATAACATGAATGCTGTGTCGAGACAGGCCAGTGATCCTGGGTAAAGTTAGCACAGCATATCAGCTGTCCGGGGAAAAAAAAAAAAGTACTTTGTTAGACTGCAACCACGTTATATTAGTTTTATGTAATTTTCCCAACTTTGAAGGATATTACAGAATTATTTTTTTTTTTAATAATTTTTTAGTAAAACTTTTCTCTGCATTGTTTGTTTAACTTTTGAAAATGAGTCCAAGAAGTAGACCTTCAAGTTTAAGGTTAAATCTTGAAATGGCAGCTGAGTCGTGTTAAATGGTCGTGAAGCAGGTGGAATTTTCTCAGTGTCATCGCGTTGTAGATTTTTCTAAGGAATGTGCGGCTTTAAAAGTTGATTCTCAAGATGCATTCTTGACCTTTGCAAAAAAAAAAAAAAAAAAATGTAAATGCTCCACGACAGCTTCTAAAACGGAGTCTGAGGTGAGATCGGTCGGTCAACTTCGGCCTGAAAGGTCGAGAGCGAGCTTTTTAAAGTCAAGATTTTAAGCAAGATTTTTTTATGAGTGGTTACAAAGGATATTTGAAGAAGACCGTAACATATGATCTCTGCAGCTGCAGCTTTTAGAGCTACAAAACGGACCCCGAGATGAGACGTTTTTCTCTTCAGATTCAGAAAGTCGGGAAAACTCTGACTTTTAAAAAGCAGAGGTAAAGTTTATTTTAGAGACTGCGCGCACACGCTGCGAGAAGTTCAGGTTCTCATCGAGGACATTTCGGGAATGGCGGAGGAGGAGATTCCCTGTGAAGCCTTAGAAAGCACATACGGATGGTTTCTGTGTTTGCATCTCATTCGCAATTCCCCCAAGTAGCCTGTATTTTTAAACTTGGAGCAAACAGAAGTGGCACCCGGTTCACTGACAATTTGTATTGTTTGACACATTACCGCAGCGGAGGAGCGGCTGCACGGCGTTCAACCCCGCGAGAGATGAGACGGATTGTCAAAAGGTGACAAGAGCGACGCTGTAAAGATATTTACACTGATGTGAGGAGCATTGTTATGGTTTTTTTTTTTTTTTTTTTTTTCTCTCCTGGCAAAATCCTTTGGAGTTATATTTCCCCCAGCTAACAGTGGGAACGTGTCTATAATGAGATCGACTGGGAATCTGCCAAGAAAACAAAAAAAAAAGAAAGAAAAGTCGGCGGGGGGGGGGGGGGCAGACGACTGGCAGTATGAAAACCGCTGACGGTTGTTCCCTGAGACGGATGATGCCCAGGTAACGGAGGAGTTTGACATCCCAGAGAGGGAAAAGAAAAAGGACAAAAAGATGAGTGGCAAACTTTGAAGAGGGTGAGCCTGAGGGTTTTGTATAAATAGCAGGTGCCACGTATCCAAATCAAACAAGTATGCGAAAGAATAACGCACTCCCACGCGCGATGTCCAAACTCAAACAGCTGCGGCGATGAACACCGAGCGAAACCGTGCATCATTATAAGATACGAGTCATTTCGATCGGCGAAAAGGTGAACGTGAGAAATTTTCTACCGACTTTATCGACATAATTTACTAAGAAAACAAGAATGAGTGCAACCCGGGTTTATTTTCTGTAGCTGCAATTTGTAGACGTCCTCCGAAACGCCTCACGTGCAGACTACAGTCGATGCTATAATTTACCACGTTCCCAAAATGCCTCGCAATGCCGTGTGTGGGTGGAAACCCAGGGCTTCGCCTTCCATCGGGGCCGCTGCCCTGCAGAAAAAGCTAAACCCAATTTGTGGAATTCGGCAAACCAAAGGTGAAACTCTGATTTTTTTCCTGCCTCAGTGTTGTTGTCTGGGCCAAAAGTATTATATTTATTTTCTTAAATTATGAACACACACGTCATTTCAGCTGAGCATGATGTTACTCGAATTGACAACAACACCTACACTCGTTACGATACGAGCGGCAACAGCGTAATAAAAGCTAAATTGATTAATGGACAGACGTCGACCCCAAATGTTCAACTTCGAGCAGCGACCGAACAAACAGTAGAATAAGGGGATATATTTCTGTGGTTAGTCGATCTCGGATAAAAAACGAAAAAACAATGTTAAAATGGGACGCCAAATACACTCGTGCAGCCTCTAATATCATCAACGTGTAAAAAATACTAATCTATTATGCGTCATAAAAAGTAAATAACAGTTTTAGACACAATATCAAAATAAGAATAATAAGAAACTTTGTGATTCTTCATGTGATGTAAAGAAAAAGAAAAGAGAATTTAAAGAATTTGTTTGTCAAGATAGAATTTTGTCGTCAGATGATAAAAATTGGTTGTGAAACTTTGGACATCAGACTATAGTAACAGAGGAGTGATGAAGCAAATATATCTTGATTAAAAAGGTCAATAAAAAAAGGATGCATAAAATAAAGTAGTGCATTAGAAGCAGGTACATTAATTAGAGTCTGCTTACGCTACCCGTCAAAGTTTATTTTACATTTTTAGTGGAGGTGCAGCGAGAAACCGTCTGCAGACTTCTCTGCCGACATCGAGTTGATTGATGCAGATCAGCAAAGAAAAGAGATGTTCTCTGCTGCTGGACGTTGTAGAGATGAAAGAGACGTTCAAAACAATTGTACTCTCTCAAAAAGCGCCAGAAGGAGCTTCGTAAAGAACAACAACAACAACAAAAAATGGCCTTTATAGAGAAGTTGCAGTCCGCTCCGTACTTTTACGCACATCGGGCCAATCTCTGCGTAAAGTGATGCGACTGTCGAGCTGTTACTCTCAAAAAGAGAAAATGGCCCAAGAAGCACTTTGTTTTGAAGCAAACTGACGTGTTGCTGCTTTTAAGACAGTGAAAGCAGCGAAAAGACTGAAATATGCTTTTTCAAAATACTGTAACAAAGTGATAAAAAAAAAAAAAAGAAAAAAAAAAAGAGACAGAATAAAAACAAAAATCCTGAGAGAAAATTGCTTGAATGAGGTGTTATCCATCACTCAAAAGTAGTGTGTCTCCTACAAAACCATATTTCATCTTTGGTGACGGGGAACAAATCTTTACAACGCAAGTTTAAAGATTATCAGCGAGAACTCATACTTGTTATGTTCACGTCTGTTTCTAGGGTGATGTACGACTGTCTGGGAAGAAGCTTTGCGGTGATGGTGGCTTTCCGATAAAAGTGAAATTATGTGACAGGAACCTTTTAGGAAAAGAAATCCCAGCAAAATAGTGATAAATGTACTTGAAATCTGTCATGTGTAAATTGTAGAGTAGCCAGTGAAAGTTAAGAAGCAAAGATGAGGTCACACAACGACACAATATAATTGTAATCTGGTCCAAAGAATAAAATAACATTAAAAAAAAAAAATGCCAAAACTAGTGCTGGTAGTAATATAGTCATAATAATAGAATAGTGGCAATAAAAGAAATTCCTTCATTCAAATAGAAAAGGCCTCCGGCTAAATTGTCAACATACACACTCACAAAAACGCACACTCATCAACAAACAAATCAATGTCAAGTGTCCCGCCCACCGATAGCCTGAAACCTGACTGCACCACAGGCCTGTCAATCAAACAGACACGCCGCAAAAAACCCTGTTTTTTTTATGCCTAATATCTAGTTAATGACAGCATTATTTTCAGATGGATCCCCAGAAAGCTAAATAAGAAGGAGCGACTGTAGCGAATGACACCATAATGACTTATGGGGTGGGGGTTGAATAGGAGTCTACGGAGCTTTTTGGAGCCGACCCCTAGCGGCCCTCGGTGGAACTGCGCTTCATGGCGCTTCGGCGTTGGCCTCATTTTTAAAAACCCTGGAAGCTACGTCCACTTTTATTTACAGTCTCTAACCTGAAAAACTAACCAGAGCAAATGGTTTACGGTGTGACAGGAACTTTTACCGGGACCTTGGTCCAAACTTTCAGGTGTGAAAACAACATTAGATTTGAAGCTCGGTTATCATTGAACCAAAAAAAAAAAAAAAAAAAAAAAAGGATGTTTTCCCTCGTTGGGCCTTTTGTCCAAAATCTTGTCAGATTCGGTGATCCATTTGGATACACTCGGTAGGGGGGTGAAAAAAAAAAAAAAAAAAAAAACTTCGAGAACCGCAGGTCTAATTGATCATCAGTCACTGCAGTGGGTCCATCCCCGTAGTCGCTATTCAGCACTTCTCTTCAGTTGTCGGTATCTCTCTGCGCCAGCAGGCCCGGGATAGAGTCATTACAGGCAGAGAGGGAGGCTTCGGAAATGACTGGTCTAAATCACCAACTCACCTGCAGCACTTAGTGATAAGCTGTGAAGGGATGGAGCTGTCTGAGCGTGTGCGTGTGCGTGTGCGTGTGCGTGTGCGTGTGAATGACAGAGGGAGGAAGAAACGGAGAGAGAGCGGTGACACATTTTCGACAAATGACTTCCAATTCACTTTCTCTTACTTTCTTCCTGCAACCTTTGATGCTTCTTCTTTTTTCCCGGCTTCAAAAACATTAACCCTCACCTGACAGTCGGCGTTTCATCGTGAGATGTTTTGCTCTCGCGAGCGACCTAAAAATAAGTCTCCACATAACTCGCCCCGCTCACATTTCACCACGGAGGAGGGTGGATCACAAAGGTCCGAGGCTACCTCGGGTTGCCCCGGGAGACTTGAGCAGAGAGCGCACGTCGGAAGTTTGTGACAAATCTTTGGGGAAACGGGAAGAAGTCAAGGAGCCAAAATGGTGCGGGAGCGACGACTGTGTTGTATTCAAGTGCGTTTTCAATGCGCGTTGGGAACCGAAGCGCCGTCGCGCCAACAGTTCAGGTCATTTAGGTTTTTTTTCCCCCCTCAAGACGCCTCAGAACCTCAAAATAAAAAAAATAAAAAAAAGAGAATTTCTTTGAGCGATTCTGCTTTGAAAAGACAAACAAGAGAAGAAGAAAGAATAATGCGGGCACACTGATGACAGCCGGGATGCTGACATTAAACGAAGTTACGTTTTATTAATTACAGAGCAGCGTCTCGGGCCAGTTGTTTACATACTGTACCAATTAGATTAAAATAAACTCAGTACGGAACCACCGCGTGGAATCAGATCACAGAGCTGCTTCAAGTATCCGACAGCCGACCCAACGGCTAATTAGCCATCGTCAAACGGAAACCAAAGACGGGCACGTTTCAGGTCACAGTTGGCTTTAATCTGTACAGTGTCGGCCAAAGCTGAGGTTTCATTGATCCCCCAACCACCTTTTATTGTATCCGGGTTCTGCTCAATAACCACTTTATTTTCTATTGATCCAGAATTCAGACGAACACACTCTGCACGGAGTTTTGACTGTTTCTGATGCGCGAAGTGAAAAACAGGTGATTAAATAATCATCTATTATTCATCGTTGTAGCGAAAAGAGCGACTCTTTTCAAATCCCAGTCGATTCCCGTGATTGACTTGAGTTAAATAAAAGCTAAATAATATATTTGCTTAACTTTGATATTGCGCGACGCTGACAGTTTCTGATTAACCTGAATCATTTAACGGATTATCTCGCTGTCAGTAAGACGTCAGTCCGGCTCTGTGGACTTAGCCGTCTTTGTAAAACCATGACCTTCTCCGCTTGGCTGTTTAACACACGCTGGCCGATGGTGTTAGAGCTGCACAACACACACACACACACATACACACACACACACACACACACACAAGCACACAAGCAGAAAGGTTATCTCATAGGTCAACGAGGTCAGTCAAACTTCTCTTTCTTTACTTTCCCAGTGCATCGCAACAACTGGAATATGAACGTGTATGTGCACTCTATACGTACTGGAGGAAAAAAACAGAAAGCGCGCGTGTGTGTGTGTGTGTGTGTGTTGTGTGTGTTTGTGTGTGTGAGTGTACGGTTCTGCTTCCTTGTTCTGTCTAATCCGCTGCCGTTTTCTCTTGACGGGCTGTCAGCTTTGACACCGAAACGAGGAGATGTGTGGACCTCCTTGTCAGCCTCTTTGCGCACTTCGGCTGGCGTACCTCTGAAGTAGTTTCAAGGTTTTCAAGGCGCCGAGATCGCTCTTTAAACAGGAGATTTGTCGGCGTGGTGAAAAGTTGGAGCGGAGACGGGGAGGAAGAGAGAGCTGAGATTTCGACTGATTAGCTATGACCCGTTGAGAGAGAAGCTTTTGAGGCCGACAGCCAGGCGATGCCGAACAGGAAAGACGTCCCTCGGGATGCACGAACCCCGTCACGCGCAAACAAAAGACAGGCAGATATGTCGGAGGTGCTCGTTGTTGATTTTTTTTTTCTACTGCAGCTCCGAGTCCTTAGAGGTCAAAAGTGCACGAAACCGATGACCCAAAACGTCGTGTAGACGTAAAGGTCACTGCGCAAATTAGCAAAAAAAAAAGCAAACGGTAATCGTTGATGTAAAGCAGAGAAATCGGCATTTGTTGAGAAGCTAGAACTTAAATCAAGACAGATGAATTAAATTTCCGTCAAAAAGCTCATTAAATATCAAACTAATCCCGCAGTTGCTTTTTTTTTTTTTCTGTTAGGAAATTGACAGTTTGGTTGGTTTTGCTTCTTTTCTTTTTTTTTTGAATGTGGTTATTTTTCTGGTTATCCATTCTAGGTCGATTTGATTGCCTCGCTTAATTGTTGGCGAAATGCAGCCGGTCGCCTCCTATTGGTTACACATAGGTCAAAAGATGCAGGAAATAATTTTGTTTTGTAGAAAATATCAAAACCATCCTATTTTCCTTGCCGAACACAGAGCAAATGTAAATTTTTAATCAGAAGCTTAATACAGTTCTGACACAGCGTAAACTGTAGATGTGGAGGAAGTGGATCCGGCACTGCATTGTATGCAGTCAGCATAGGAATGGTGGCTAATGCGCTTCCATTAAAAAAAAAACATACAACAACCTACTATATAGAGGTTGTTGTATTTTATATCTAAATACTGCAGAAATAATGAAGACCATAAACGATATAAAAAATTTAAAAAAATTGGTTTTGAGTTCATGAAAACGAGGCTCAGTGCTCAGAGACGGCAGACAGGTTGAAACGGCATCATTAAACGATTGAAATACAACAGCTAATGAGGTCAACTGGGCAAAAAAAAAAAAACAACATAACACGTGTAGCAATGCTGCATGTGGAGAATTGAGAATAATGCAATGTGGTGGCAGCTATGCAGTTAGAGAGCCCCGGCCCTTAATCCTGCTTAAAAAAAAAAAAGGAAAAATGGTTGATTACTGACACCTCGGATAACGGTGAGACGAGAAAACGTGTGGATTAGAAAGGGAAACAGACTTCACTGAGTCCAAGAAAATTCAAAGCGAGCACGAGAGACAAATCAAGTCAGTGTGACAAGGTTAACAGAGGTAAAAATGAGGTTAACTCGATTGGAAAAGGAGCAGGAGGAATTCACGTCTACCCGATATGAAGAAAAGGTGCCCGGGGGGGGGGGGGGGCTATATATTAATGATGGCGAGTGGTGAAACATTCATGAAGTCATCTATAGGGAGGGCGTAAATGTTGAATTTTGTAGCTGAAAGTGGACGGACCAGAGTCGGGTTTCCTTAAAGTACGGAGCCGCACAATCGCTGCAAGGAGAAGTGGAAGAAACTCTCTTCTCTTCTGCAAAAGAATGACCGACTTCTGCCGGTAGATGAGCGTTAGTCTCTTTGGTGTCCATATAGGAGGACAAATGGGATGACGCGCTACATTTTGTAAAAAAACAAAAAAAAAGACAAAGCAGGGTAAAGAGCTCAAAAGCATTCAATGGAGAACCATGTTTCTCCCCACGACCCCCTGAAATCTAGCCTCTAACTTTAAAAATACGCTGTACTCAGGAAAAAAAAAACACGCTTTGGTGGACGCTGAAGGTAGCAGAGTGTCGGCCACAAAGACGTTTGTGTTGTGGCGATTACCGAGTGCTTCTGAGATGGTACTGGGGCTGAGACATCGTGGATTGGAAGGCTTATGGTAGGATATATTGTAAAGGGAAACGGTTTTCGAACCCAGGCACGTATGTGGTCTACACCTTAACAATGACTACCGGGTGTTCTATCCAAAGCCGAAGGCTCCAAGACACTCAAGTGTTGATAAATCTTTGATACTTTAAGGTTAGTGAGGCAATGTTAAGGCAACACTTGAAAAGGAAAAGAGGAAGAAACGTGTCGGAAAGTCCTAACTTCGCTTTAGCGCTGGATAACCTCGGAGGGAGGTGACTGGGAGCAGCATCCGGCCTCATTTGAAGCCGAGTGCTTTGGACTGCTTTGCAAGACACTGGCTGTAAACAACAATCACGATGTCTGAGCATGGCGCAAGTTCGCACATCAGCACTTCATCAAAGATGGGCCTTTTTCCTTTTTTTTTCTTTTGCCGTCATGTCATCATGGTCAGTTCGATCATCTGGCTGGGCAAGCTGCTTGAAAGCCATGATAAACCCTGAGCGTCTCCCTGTGGAGATATTCTTGGCACGTTGAAATGGGAGGAGAGCCTGGCGCACACCCACAACACGGCAGATCCCATCTGCCCCGAGAACGCCTAGACAAGCTGCAGCCAGCCACCGGGGGTGTTGGCTGTCTGGGCTACACTGCTTTAACTGGCTGGTACCTGCTGTTAGAGACTAGGAAGATATTTGCTGTTAAGGCAGTGGATTTAGGTGAAGGCTGAATTTTATTTTATTTTTGTAGATCCAGTAGTCTAGCTGCATTTATATGTATTGCTTTATGTTTAGAGCTGCACCCTGAAACCCAATGAGTCAAACCATCTGTTGGAGAGCCCTGAGATTCTGAATCAGGCACCGACATTGAACCCACCGCTGAGAGAGAGAGAGAGAGGAGTACCAGAAGTGCTTGGAGGATGTTCAGGGCAGGATGTCAGCAGTCGCGGACCCTGAAACCGGTCGTCCAGTTGCGGACTAGGCTCAGACTAGTGTCACTTTCATTTTGAAAGTGACACCCATCTTGCAAGGGCAACCGCCGGACCGCGCTGGACCGGGGAAGGGTCTGCAGGTCTGCCTGCCTGGGGAGACCGATGGAGGGCAAGAGGGCAAGAGGGCAAGGCTTATCCCTGCTCACCCAGAGGAAAGGAGGTTAAGCAGACCACCAACGAAACCTAACCTGCATACCGGTACAAGCAGACAAGGCGAGAGACCTTCGGCGATCCAGAGACAAAAGGAAGCACGCTGCCGCGTTTCGAATTACCTTAAAAAGAAAAGGTACGAGTAGTCGAATCTTCGTCATGAACGGACAAATCGAGACTCCTCCAAAGATCGACTCCATCCCTTTTGTGCAAGAAGGTTATTCCGATCTACAGCTAGCAAGTTCAGTTAAGGAATCTCTAACGGTCAAATAAGTAACCACAATCAGGTGCCCTCGAGAAGTGACGCAGTTCAGGTAATGCGGATATAATATCAGTTTTTACTTTATAGGAGGACTTGGAACTTCTTGGTTGGGTGGACAGTCGGGTACAAGAGTGGACTTGGGTACATTTCCAACCACAAGTCGGGACCATTTCTAAAACCCATATTAAACTCCATAAATAAGACTGGTAGGAGGTTTTTCATCTGGCTGTGAAGGATTAAAATACTTCAGTGGAGTAGACATAAATAGATAGAAAGATTTAATAGAAAGAGACCAAAATTCCTTATCAACATGTACAAATAAAAAGGAAAAGAGCAATTCCTTCCACTGCTCGGGATCGAAAGGCAAAAACAGCCTCATGGCAAACTCTCCGAAATGTTGATTCATCCAATAATCCTCCATACAGCCAGTGTCACTTTCTGTTACACCGCAGGCTAACAATCAAGGGTTTCACACACTCAATGTCTCACACACACACACACACACACACACACACACACACACACACACACACACACACACACACACTGTATGTACAGTAGATGCAAAACAGCTGGCGTCTTCAGAAACAAGCCGAAGAGAACCGTAAGGACACAAAGGGATTAATTAGTGTTCACTCGCTTATGTACAGTGTTCTTGTTTTTGTGTGATGAATTGCAAAAAAAACAATAATGAGAGGTGTCTTTTCATTATATTTGTATGTCGCGCACACGCAAACACACACGCACATGTTTTAACACGTTTTCAGAGAAAGGGCTGACAATCTCATGCTCGGATAATTTTCTTTGTATATGAATGAATTTCTCTGTTTTGTAATGACCGAGTCATGTAACATTTCCTCTGATGTCTTGTTATGTTTAGTATATTTCAGACAAGATAATAATTTACTTAATTAATTGTTTAATACAGCATTAAGGCTCAGTCAGGACAGGAAGCGGCACAGCAAACACTGATTCGCACCTCTTGGCTTGATGATGTAGAAACCGTTGACCGTATATAAAAGTGTTCGTAGCTTACGGGTCTGAAAAATTAGGCCGATGCGAAAGTGCCTCAAGCTGCAATACCACCGAGTGCCAGTAGAGGTCGGCTCCAAAAAGCCTCCACAGAAACCCATTCAACTTCTCTCAGGAAATTCAATAAGTCAATCATTTTTTTCCCACAAGTTATCTCGGTGTTGTTAGCTAAAGTCGCTCCGTCTTATTCGTTTTCTGACGGTCCATCTGAAAAAAATCCCGTCATTAGTTTGAAAATAATCTTAAAAAAGGCCGCATTTTTGAGAACGTGCCTGTTTGATTGACAGGCCTGTGGTGCAGTCAGGTCACGGCTAACGGTGGGCGGGATCTAGTGTGGTCGGGGTGGCCAATCAGACCGAGGCAAAAGCTAACGGCTAGCATGCTATCTAGTACTACTCAGTTATAATAACTCTCTCGCTTCTTTCTTTTTGTTTTTGTTCTATGCAGTTTGCCCCTTCATATCTCTGTAATCCGTTCACACTGTTTGCCAAAATTCACTCCAGGTACCTGTAAAAAAAAAAAAAAAAAATCATAATCTGGAAAATGAGTCTTAAAGTTTTAAAAAGCATATCCGATTATGTTTGATGTCCACAGTATTTGAACCCAAAGAGCCCTTTTGATCAACCAGTTTCATACTTTTCTTGCAGCTTTTTTGGCCCATAGATAAGACCAGTTGCACTTTACTGCTCCTCCATTCATATGAATTAGAGAGGGGGCGATGTATTTAAAAATCTGTGGTCAGTTTCTAAGATTATCTCTGTTTGACACAGTTACCTCTCAGTTACCCCGCTTTTTTTTTTTTTATTATTATTCGGGGCCACGGAAAAGTAAAGTTCTGTATGGTATAGCTGTAACTTTAAGTTCAATTTAAATGGAAAAAAAAGTATTTTTCTAACTCTTAAAAAATAGGACAATCTATTTCTCACTGCATTTATATGTGCCCGTCGTACCAGAGTTTTGACAATATCTTTGTCCTTCGAAATTCACCGTTTAACAGGAGCTGCAAGAGAATGGCTTTTATTTTGTTCTCCAAAAATGATGGACCCGTTTTGTGGCGCCACTTCCTTCAGCAGGGGACTTCCTTTTCTAACGATGTAATGAATGCGTATGATTTAAGGTGCTGCTGAGTGGTTTATTATCCCCGTGTTATTTGTGCAAGATAGTGCTTCCACCGTCACCGGTAGAAATAATTACAAGAGGGATTTTATTTTGCCTAATGAGCGCTGCCACTCTAATAACATCAAGGACAAAGATGTGAAGTTAGAGGTAAAGCCCATTACATCCTCTACTGCATCCTCTTATTATCTCTAAATAGAGTTTGGACAGCTGATTATTACGACAATTTATATTCCACCCTTCAGTGATGGCAGTAATCCCTCCAAGATTACCTGGTAAAAGGATACAGGAGTGTTGGGATTCTCAAGCAGAAGTGTTTTTGTGTAGCCTGAAGATGCTCTAATATCCTACGCTTATGTGATTAGAATATAATCACATGGCAAAACATGACACTTGTAATAATTCATCGTGATTAGACTGAGGACTTGTTTTCGGACTCATATTAATTATACAGTCACCAAACGGAATACTCAACCCCTAAAGCTTCTCTACATTATGTATTATATACCATCCTGTGTATTAATTATGTGAGTAATCTATTCATTATGTGAGTAGGATGTGCTTAATTAGAAGCTGTTTTGTTTTCCTTTTACCACCCTCGTGTTGGGTAACTTGATTTTGATTTAAACGGACTGCCAGCGAGTCCTCCATTTGTCTTCGGCAAATCGGAAGCGTTGCTAAACAGACACAAGGTTTCATTCATGTTCGAATTTCGACCCTCAAGATAAATCTAACATTCAGCAGAGATGATTGATGATTACTATCATCCAGAGGGAGCTAGGTGTAGCGTAGAGTCCAATGAGGTGGTTCAGGCATCTGATTACGACGTCTCCTGGGTGGTATAAATTGCTTGACCTGCTGCCAAAGCAAACTCAACCACCTGATAAAAAGAAAATAAAAGTAAATGGATGAATGATTACTGCTGTAAAAAAACAAAACACCTTTTATACTAGATAACTCGAAAATAAGTTAGCATTTCTTTGCGTAACCAAACATCTACAATAATCACACATGTAAAAAGTTAGACATTAAATCCAGTGAGAATTACCTTAACAACACTGCTAAAACAGACGTATTACTCTCCCATGTAATGGACTTTAAACCAGAACTAGAAGTAGCTTTAATACTTTCATGGCATTCATGGAATTGATCTGGTACTATCCAAAAAATACCTCATCTTTGCAGAACAATTTTCGATTTGGAGGCTACATCTACAAATGTAGTTTTCGTTTTAAAACATAATAATGAATACACAATAAAAACACATTATAAGTATAGTACAGCTAGCATTTAGCGGTAGCATGTGAGGCGTTTAGGGAACATCAATCAATTGTCGGGGCCTCGTGATAATTTGCGTGTGAGGCTTTCATGGGACATCTTTTAATTGTAGCTACAAAAAAATAACTTTAAACTGCATGAAAAGTCATTTTTGTGCCAAAATGTGTGAAGTAATTAATTTGACAAAATTGGTATGGGGGAGAAAAAAATATTGTTCCCGAACCAGTGCTGAACATTTTTGAATGGCACCCAGTCCGAAATAGGAGTGGTGACAACAGCGCCGATCCGTTAATGTTCATCCTTTCCAACGATCGATCGGAGAGTCCCCAGTCAAATAAACGGCATCCCAGTCCAGCCATTAAAAGGCCGAATAATAAAATCCCAGGTCTAACCATGTTAATGAGAATTACTGCACATAGAAAAAACATTAAAAGCACTTTTAATAGCTGTAATTATATTAAAGTTCAATCCTTGAGAGTAGTGAACTGCTTTTATAAGAGGAATGAGGGGTTTGGTTTTAATTAATACCAAAGCCCATACTGCTCATACTGATAATTTATTCCACTCAAGGTATAGTTATTTTGGGCTTTTTTTTTTTTTATAAGGCAGCTCACAAATTATGTCCAAATGCCATAGTGCCATACAGACCTGCAAATGATATGTTGACAGGGCTTCTTTTTTTTTTTTTTTTTAAAAAATTATTATTATTTTTTTTTGGGGGGGGGGTATTTACAAACTGATAAAACAAAACAGAATTTAACCAAATACCACTCTGGAAACCTACAGGCTTGTATTTGTTACAAAGACTATTTCTTCCACCTGTGTTTGTCAGGAGTCCTGTTTTCCTGTTTCCTCTGTTTTACCCCCGATCACCTGTCCTCCCGTGTCCCCTCAATCCCCTGTCTGCTTGTTCTGTGTCCTCCTCTCCTCCCGTGGCCACGCCCCTCACCGGTCCCAGCAGCTGCAGCCACTCACCCCGGATCACCACCTGCAGGTGTGCTGCATCTCCATGATCACCTCCCCGGACTATATGTACCCTGCCCCTGCACTCCTCTGGTTGTCGGTGCATTAGTATTACTACTAGCAACAGCTAGACGACGGCGAGTTACTGCGAGTGCAAGTTGTGCACCGCAAGGACCGCAAGTCGTCCGTCCTGTTCCCGTTCCTCCGGCTCCTGTTCCACCTGCAGAGCTACCTGTCGGAGTCACCAGTCGGTTGAGTTGCCCTCCCGACTCGGAGGATGTAGACTCTGTTTTTTCCAGCGGTCCTGTCCGCTGGTCTGCCCGCTGCCCTGCCGGCTGGATTCTCCCTGGATCAGTCGGTTGAGTTGCCCTCCCGACTTGGAAGAAAGTGGACGCTGTAGGTGCCACCTTTTGTTTGTTTGTTTGTTTGTTTGTTTTTGTTTACCGGAATAAAGACGGTATTTTGGAACTAAAACCCGAATCTTTGAGCCTGCATTTGGGTCCTGGTAAAACACCACCTCATAACAGTGTTAGTCTTACAAATTTGAAAACACACACACCGCAATAAACTGCTTGGTATGTATAAATCACTTGTGCAGATGCATGTGGTTGGGGTCGGCCAGCCGTTCAGCCATCTGCCTGCACTGTTTACTCTGCGAAAAGGGGAAATTATGTAAAAGCTCAAGAACATCTGCACACTTTTTAACGTGTGAGGGTGGGTGGATATAGCTGGCTTTGTTCCTGTGTGTGTGTTTGAGTGGGACCCAAGACTATAACCTTTATTTCACTATCTCTGAATTTGTTTGTTTGTTTGTGTGTTTACAGCCAGCAAATCGAGCCAAACATAAAAAAACAACAAATGCAACAACAGCAGCAGGTTCGTGTGATGGCTTTTACGCTTTTTTGTTTCTTTTTTTTCTAATCTTACGTCACGATACGAGATTAGGTGGCACAGTTATTTTCGTAACGATATTCAAAGGAGTAATAATTTAACTCTAATTCATTCTTAATGACTCAGTGTCTGGCGGTCATTAATTCGCGTCCGATGTGCGTGCTAGCTTCTTCGGCAGGCGTCGACGCCACGCTGAAGGCATCAAATGTTAAAAGGAGAGAATATGTGTCGCCTGCGAACGAGAACAAGGCAACTGTCAGCTCTTAATCAGCGAGTCCCCGCCGGGTGCTCCGCCGCTCCTCCAGCTGCCATATTTCCAGCGCTGTGATCATCGTGCGGTCCACTTTTGCCTCTGTTCCACGTCTTTCACACCAAGGTGACATGATGAATGTGAATTTTTCCTGCAGTACAAGATAATGAGCAGATGTCGCGTCGACGCCGGTAGACAAGTAGAGGTTTATTTAAAAGCTACTATTTTTTAGTTTTCGGAGATCAAACTCGCCGGCTGTGAGCACACCTCGTCTGTCAGCGGACGCGGGATGTTTGATGGGTTTGAATGGGACGATCTGCCGCCGCCGCAGCTTTGTCATCGATTTGAATTACATTGATTATCGTAGACGTTCCCCGCCTGCGAAAAACACATTTTCAGCCAAGCAGATGTGTTATTTAAAAGCAGGTGTTATTTTAAGGAAGTTAGTTAATTGCCTCTGCTGTTTAATATTCCCTAAAACTTCAGTATAATACAAACAAACAAGTAGCAACCTCCGCGGCAAAAAAAAAAAAAAAAACTCCATTTAAATTATATCGGGTCTTAAATTTGTGCATAATTAAGGGCGGGGCTGCTTTGAGTGACAGGTGGGTGCCATCCTAGTTGGTTAGCAACCTGCAGGTCTCAAACTTAATTCGTCTATTCATCTAAGCTCCACCCACTCACCACCTCTACCCATTTTTGGATTAGCCGGGAGCGAGGCGGAGGTCAGACTGAGCTTCAAAACTGGTCCTTTGGAAAACCATTGGGTGACATCTTGGAGGCTATTTTTTATAATATACAGTCTATGCAAATAATTTAATTGCCAAACAATGTGTAGACCCTGGCATATATTACCAACTAGGCTTCTCCACAAGTCTCCAGAAAGGACTCCACAATTAAATGAGCATGCAGATGTATTCCTCGAATACTGTTTTACATACAATAACGTGCATATATAATGAGGCTGAAATATTTTCCAGGGCAGTTCACATGCATTTAAACCGCTGTACTTGTAGTCAAATAGATAATGTATGTTTGTAATTATGGGTTATTTTCCATTGCTTCTGTCGAGACAGGAGTGGAAACCTGATTTGCACTAATACGGGCGTGATTCTCACCTCGTATTGCAACACAAATGAAATGTCATGAATCACCGTAGACCGCTCGTGCAAGATAATTATAAGGTCTGCAGTTAAAACAGATTCATGAATAAACACAAACAATACGTGGCATTAAACCACACAGAGGCTTCTGTTATTTATGGCCAATACATACTATCAATGCCGTACAGATCGGAGGGGATTTACACCATCGGGACTGAATCTTATTCTTCATAAAAAGCCACTGTCACCTCACCTATATATAGCAGTACCAACTTAATATATAAGACAACTGCAGAGCTTCAGACGTTTGAGCCCATTTTTCCAATATTTTTTGTGACAGGCAGAGCGCAGGCATGGTGATCCCAATACACGAGTTATTGCTTCATTCCAACAGAAAGATCTTTACACAGGTTTTTTTTTTATAGAGAAAATGCTGGTGGAGGCTGGACTGTCATCTCTCCTCTTAGAAAAGAAAATACGGTGCCGGTAGGAGCTGAATGTCTACAGGTAGACGAGGGAGGTAGCCGCTGTTATGTGGCGGGGAACGTAATTTTCAGCTGAATTATGATTGACAGGCTCGGAGGAATGACAGGCATACCTTATCTTTATTTTTACGCTGGGTTGAGGGAAGAAGAGGGGGAGGAAAAACAACAACAACCTGAGAAAGCTTGGTGAGTCATTAAACACGGCAAATGAGACACTGATACATTCAGAATCATTTCAAACCCAGTCCCCACTATGTGTAGGAGACAGGCAAGCATGGCGCCAGAGATAATACCAAATTGCATACATTTTAATGGGCTTGACAGCGAGGGATCAGAGAGTATTAATCCATAGCTTTGTCGCCCCTCCCCCACCACCCCTCCACATCCTGCTAATGTGGCTCTTTACCAAGCTATTACAGCCTCACTCAGAGACACCGACAAATGGAAAATAAATGGGATGGAGATAACTTCCAATATTAAGGCTTACAGCAGGGACGATCATGTGAGTTTCCATAGTGGTAGCCCAAGGTGGTACAAGTTCCTCAGTTGTATTATTGCTTAGAGATGGTGAATCAAAAAAATAAATAAATAAATAAATACCTATATGTTATGAATATATATGGTATGCCATTTTTTTTTTTTTTTTTTTTTTTTTTTAATTTTAGGTTGCAGAGTCTGGCACAGTTTGGACACACATTTTTCTGTTGCACCAAATTCAAGAAATTTGAAATTGAGAATTAACAGAAAAACTTGCTCCTCTATTTTGCAGATTTTATTAGATGGAAGTGAAAATGTACATTGACTTTTTCAAATCTTACTCTTGCTGGAGATGGAAAAGGAGAGTCTTAACCAAAAAGCAATTATACTCTATTACTGTAATATCCCCCACATTTACAAATGATCTTTTTACCCAAAACATGATCTTTTCTAACCAGGTTGTGTTTTTGTGTAAATCTGACAACAACAAAAAAACTGTACTGTTATCAGATCAAAAAGGTTTCACAATTATTATTATTTTTGGACCCTTTAGAACAAAAGAGGGCTGTCACACGCAGAATATTTTGACATTATTTTAGATTTGAACTTTTGATTGATTGGATCATGAAAGCCATTTTGTTTGGTTAAAATTAGTTCCGTGTTTGTTTTCCGCTCCGAATGGAGACATGAGACTTCCTCACGCTCATCCCCGTCACACTGAAGAAAGACTTTTTCTTTTGCGTGTTGACAGCCTCACTTCCCCCGATTTCTACTTTTGACTTTTGATCATTTCACTCACCGCATTATTTATGCATTTATTCCCGCTTTGCCTGAATTTAAAACTATAAGAAAACCATGCACACAAAAAAACAACCAAAACAACCAAAGAGCTTATTAGCACAGAAAGAATGAGGGGTTAACACAGCACAGGAGTGCTTCTGCAACTGCCTCCCTCTATGCTGGTAAAAACAAAAGATGAAAATCTTTCAGTTGATGTCTGCATTCAAAAACAGTTTCCCCAAAGTGAGAGATGAAGTGAGCGAGAGAGACAGAGAAACTTCCATAAATACATGAAAGAGAGGACTCAGCTCCCGGTGTTGCAGCGCAGAGAGTAATCATAGATTATTAACATTTATATTGAAAGATGAAGCCCCATTAGAAAGCAGCTGGGTAAATTACATTTGGTTAGGCTGGGGTGTGTGTGCATGATGCATGTATGTGTTTGTGAATTTGTGTGAGAGGCAGAAAAAAAGGAAAAAAAAACGCCTGGTTTATTGCAACATGGCGGATGTAGCTCATTTCAGAAGTCAATATCGGCACCCGAGGGTAATTTACATGGAACTATTTATGAGTCTGAATTCACCATCTCGGTACAGTTGTTAGGACTGACTGAGAAAACTGCCTCTGACATGAATCGGCTGGAACAAAGATCTCTTGCGTGTAGGGCTGATGATGTATTTGTGCGTGTAGTTTATGATGTCAGTTTGCCAGGCGTTTTCCCTATAGGGGGCGCACGTACGTCTCTCAGGGTCACCGAGGCCTTTTTGGTTTGGTGGCGCTGCCTTGCGTGAGCTTGTTTGCCCTGAGATAGGCCGTCTCTCGGGTGATTTGGTAATTGATTTGATTCGGAGATGCTTTATAATCGTGTCAAAGATTTGCATTCTTGAATAGAACTTCAGTAAATGTACTGCTTGCATCACGTACAGGTCTTTCCTCAATGTCTGTGTACGTTTATAGAATGAACATAAAACTAGACTTAATACACTGTCAATAAACGAGTCGTACTCTATAATGATGGTGTTAGTGATCATCCTCCTTTTTTACTAACTGCTAAATCACCTTGTCTTAATCTTTATTGATTATTGTGAAGACCTGACTATTGCTCAAGGCTTCACTCGTTGCTGTTATTACAAAGGTCGACCAAAAAGTTTGAAGACTGTTCCTGTGGCGCGTGAACGGTGCGTAGCGCCGTGTCATGGTCGGAGTAGGGGGGAAGCTATAACCTTTGCGAGTAAGTATAGTTTCGTTGTTTGATCATCAGACATTTTTTTTTTTCTGAGGGCTTGTCCGGGGCGTCCGCAATTTCACCACGGACATGAACAGAGGGCGCACATTAAGTTGTTGCTCAAACTTGCTAACTGCGTTGAAAACTAGCGAGTTTCTCGTCTTTAATGACTTAATCGTTTCTTCCCGCCACGACAACTCTCTGGATTTGAATCCCATTGACTTTTTTCTGTTCTCCGAAAATTTCACAGTGAATTTGAGTCTGGTCATACCGGGCTGGTGAAGCCCATCTTTATTTAGTTTACTTCTCTTTGCTGACAGAGTCACATGATAACCTGCTCTGTTGGTGTGCACGCATGTGTCACATCAAGAGTTGGTTTATCTTCGAAGTCTAGTATCGAACAAGTTTGAGGGCATTCACCCGTAAAGCTGCTTCATGTCAGGTTTGGACATCGCCTAAAGATGCAAGACATTCATCTGGTATTGTTTTCCTATCGCTAAGAATAAGTCCTTTCAATGCATAGTCTAATAATTAAATATTCATGTGCGGCTTACAAGGCCTGTCTGCTGCTGTCTATCCTTGACTTTTTTTTTTTTTTTTTTTTTTTTTTTTTTTTTTTTTTACTGTTTTGGGATTTTTACCAGGTCAAAACACAAGAAGGAATTTTTTTTCGCTTTTGCTTTCAAGTCTTCACAGAGTTTTCACAGCAGCCAGCATGTCAAGTCTCACAGTAGTGAGATCTAACTCCAGCATCCAGCTCTTGTTTTTCGTGACTTATGCCCAGTTCAGGTGAATCAAGTTGTTAAAACGACGTGTACGACTTTTGAAAGACTTCTTCATTTTCTTATGAATAAAAAAAACACTCTCTCTCTCAATTTAATGCATTCAGAGCTTTCCCTGCTACGGTCTTATGTGCACCTTTATGACAGGCAGTTAAGTAATATTACAGGGGAGGGTGTGCTTTAACGTCATTATTGACAAGACAGTGATGCAGTTGTAATATTACGATTATACAACAGGCTTCCAACTAAATAAAATATGTAATCGAAATGTATTCATACTGTGGGGCAATTCGCTCTCAAAATATAAAACTTTTTGTTCGTGCAATTTACGTTTCCATGGCAACACATGGGGTGTGCCTAATAACTGGAAAACAATTGTCATTTGTCTCAGAAACGTGACATACCAGAAGAAGGTTGTGTAATTGTATTTTTTTGGATTGTTGGTTTTGGCTCGAAATAAACTCCATATAGATAAACAAACGTTTAGGTGCTTACACTCGGTTTACTGACTTTAAGGCTTTTCTATCTTTTTACTCTACATTTTGAAGAATTATTCCACCACAGTGGTGAATTGTGCACAGAGCGTCATGCAAGCCCACAGCACTAGTAGATATCAGTGCATTGAATCTACCAAATACAAAATATTATTTGACAAGCAGTTGTTTAACTTTTTCAGCATCGGCTATAAAATTCTATTATCAGGAGAGTTTAAAAAGGATTCAGGCTGCTGTGTTCAAGCATTAAACAATGTCTGCTCAAAACCGAGACGCTGGAGAGGCCAGAGTCCAACTTTGATAACAACAAATGGGAATCACAGCCGGCTGTGTCGCAGCATAGAAATCATAGATTATTAATGGTGAAATTGAAAGAAACTAAGGAATTATCATGCGATGCCCGTTGAAAATCAGAATGTGTCAGCTCCTCTGTCACGTCCATTGACATTTCAACCGACGCTCGGCCTGCGCTGTCAGCTGCATTAACACGCAGCACACGGAGTCGTCTGTCATCTCGTGTGTGGCGACGGCAAGCAGTCGTGGAGGACGATTTAAGCATTGACTCCACATCTCTCCGGAGGAAGTGTTTTGCTGCTACTAAAATCCTATTAACCCCCTCAGGCAGACAACAAACTTGAGCTTTTACCAGAATTCAGTAATTTGTCCCAACAGCCCGGCTCGGTGCGTCCGCCGCCCGTTTTTCTGTCTGTCAGTGACTTTAATTACTTTTGGTGTGAAAAACTCATCAACCTCCAACCAAGTCTGCACACCGGGGCTCAGCAGCATTCAATACCGGTCTATTAGGAGAAGCGTCTGTGAAAGGGCTTTCTTTTTCTGCTCACTCACATCTACTGGCTTAAGCAGATGGCTTCACATCGGCGGGTTAGTATGTATATAGGCCGCGTGCGCGGAACTGCATGCGCTCAATGTTGTCTTGAGTTTGAGCTCCTACCTTCAGTAGCTGATATGTTTTGTGTCGCGTCATCTTTACTCGTCACAGAAAAAGCCAAAACCAATCGAAAGGAAAATAAGAAACCTTCCTCGTCGTGCCAGAAGGTGTTTTACGTCATCATAGGACGACATCTTTCTTCAAATCAATGAAGTCATTACGTTTTGTGAAGAAATGTAGCGAGAAAATCTCACCTTCGCCTCGTGTTAGTTAACGGTAGCACTACTCAGTCTTACTGGAATAGATAATGGAGGGCAAACCAATTAAAGGAATATTTCCACCAACTCTCCCCCTGCAGGTTCTAAATGTGGCTCTGAAATGTTTGTAGCTTGTTCAGCAGCTGTTGTCAACTTGTATTTACAACCGTTTGAAGTGGATTCAAATGCTGACCTGGTTTAATGACCAGGGAATAGTGTCTAATCGTCCGCATACAAAATTCCCACCGAGGTTGTATGCTCAAAATGCTTCTTAAAAGATGTTATTTTTGAAACAAATATGTTCTTTAGCTGTTTTAGCTCTTTACCTCACACGTTTTAGTGGAAAATCCTTTACAGTAAATTATCAAACCTGCGCATGTGTTTGAAGGATTTACGAGAAAATGTGAACTAAGTTTAAACGAAAACCAAGAATTCACTTCACAGCGCTTGAAAATTTGCGACGTGTATTCTTTGTTGGATGACACATACATTTAAGTCTGCTCTGTTTTAGCTCGACTTTGTCACTTATTTCGGACTAATCGAACAGGTATTCATAAACAGATCTCCAGGTATTCCAGATTAAGCAGCTTCTGTATGTGGCTGGCTTTTGTTGTGCAAGACCGATGTGAATGTCATCCCCCTGACAAAAGCAGTATTTTCTTTTTTTTGTAGGGGTATCTCATTTCATTAGATCATAAACAGGTGTTTCTTTTATTGCATCTCCTCTCTGATCTTCACCCAAATCTCTTCACAAACAGCACAATGCCATCGATACTGCTAACTGGGTGGGAGAGGGGGGGAGGGGGTGGGGGCGACCCATCTTTGGGGTGGGTGTGTGTGGGTGGGTGGGTGGGTGGGTGGGGCCTCTCTCCTTCTATTTTTTAAATTTTATTTCAGTGATATATATTTCAATCACCACATTGTAATTCAACAGTCACATGCTGTCATTTGAGAGCAACACATTGCCGTGTGTGTGTGTGTGTGTGTGTGTGTGTGTGTGTGTGTGTGTGTGTGTGTGTGTGTGTGTGTGTGTGTTTTCTAGCTGAGAAAATGGATGCATCTTTTCTCCCCTCGATATTCTCTCAATGCATAAATTGCCGAGTTGTGGTGGCGGTGAGGTGGTTATTCACCGTGTCGTAAAGAAGCATGTTGCCCTCCTGTGCGTGTGCGTGTGCGCACATCCGATCTTTGTTTTCTGGTGTGGCGTGAGCGCGAAGCAGGACAAAAGGAAACGTCTTTGAAGTACCTGTGTGTGTGATTTGATGTTTTTTTATGAATGCATTGCTTCGGTTGAAGGACGCCGTTGACTGATTTTGTGCCACAGTACCTGCGATAGAGTCAAATCCCAATCTGCATACATGAATGTTAACAGCTGCATTTTACTGAAGTATTCCCACGGGCCAGAAAAGTGTGAGAGATGTGATAAATATAAGCTTTTCCCTCAAACCGAAAGGCATTTCTACGTTTCTGAATAAAAATCGGTAAATGAATGGGAAGAGTAGGGCGTGTATTCAAAGTCGTATACAAATCAATTCGGTTCTCTCTATTGGCGTGAAGTTTGGATCAAACGTGTTGCCAAAGCATCAATTCTTACATAAATAGCAGAATATAAATGATGAACTGATAAAGTAATAAAAAAAAGAAGGAAAAAAAGGAACGATATATATAAAATCTTACAATTCTGGGAGAGGGTGTGATTGACCGGGATTGATGCGGTCAGGAGCGAGGTGCTTGCAATTGCACCTACGAATTGAAATATGTAATCAACATGTATTCATAGTGTGTGTGTGTGTGTGTGTGTGTATAGAAATACGCTCTCAAAATATAAAACTTTTTGTTAGCGTAATCTCCGTTTCCATGACAACACATGCGGTAAGATTGAAAACAATCAGTCGCGTCAGTAGAAGCGAAGTATGCAATGTTTACCACTCCTGGAAGTAGGCCAACCCTTAGCAACGACCCTAGCAACGGTGATGAGATCTGGTCAGTTTGATTACTTCCCGGAGATTGTTTTGCAAACTGAAGAAATACAGCACATAGAAATGCTAAATTGCTCAGCTAGCTCAATCTGGTTGTAACTAAGATATCTGCGAAAAAACAACAACATTATATTGCATGTTGTTTTCATTCTAATTATTATATTCTCATTGAGAAGGCGGAGTGATATTTTCTCGTGATGAGCAGGGTGTGCCGTTATGCTGATTTCTCCAAATGTTCAGTCGACCAATCAGATCTCTGGGTCGGAACTGCTTGTTATATAATTTTATTTTGAGCAGCTTGTCAGAAAGTGAACTTCAGCTTCAACATCTCGTGTTTCACAATGAACACGATTTTTATTTTTTTTTCGCCGACCAGTTTCAATGGCGAGTTTGTGATCACTGATTGTATATTTAGTCAAGGTTTGTCATTTTACAGGATATTTAATTTGGGTCAAATATTTTGCTACTTAAAATTCTCTGTCTAGTAAATTCTAGCATCCTGGTTCATGTGTGGATTGGATTTCTGTTTTTCCCGTGTTTAAAATATCTCAGGTTATTTATTTTTTTAATCTATTTGGATTCTTGGAGTTTTTTTTCATGGAATTACTTTGACATATAATTTCCTCATTTGTTGCAATCCAGACATACTTTTTTCCCTGGGTTAACATAACATAATAAAAATTGGATTCAATTTCTCTCTAAAGCCTCCACATGTGTTCGGTCTGCTTTAGCTTCACTAAACCAGTCAGGCCATATAGGAAACTTCAAAGTGTTCTGTATCCACCACACTGTGTGGGAGGCTGAATTGCTGCCTAAAAAGCTCAGTCAGAAAAAAGTAATCTGAAATCCCAGCGTGCGTACAGCGAGGAGGAAAAATAAAGAGACCGACAGTGAGGTTTAATAGAAATGAACATCCATACTTGATAAATAAAATACTCTTCTCCTCTTATCTCCATTACAAGTTGTGAAATGTTTCCTCGAGGGCCCTCGCAGCGATGAGGAAGGAACAACACTACAGTTGGGTTTTTTTCTTACCTCAAAGTAAACACATTATTTTTAAAAACACGCTTGTTGAATTCAGGCGAGGGAAAAAAAAAGAAAAGTACAAGAGACAAACTGCATTAAAGCAAAAAAACTGCTTTTCTATTGAGCTGTCAGATTGATCGACACTTGTCCCTGGCAGTGGTTCTCTCTTCATCCTGATACTTTCTGCACATGTTCCCCTGATATTTCCTTTTTTTTTTTTTTTCATACACAGTCAGTTTTATTTGTTGATTTGTTACAACGCTTCTGGGATACCAGTCGTCACGGTCTTCACAGTCGATTATGTTAGATGATGTAAGATTATGTTTCCCCTCAGCTGGTAATATATCTTAATAATGTCACATTTCTTGGGAACACTTTGGCTTCATTTAAAGGAATGTACTGTTGATATTGAAGAATATCAGATGGTTTGATGAGTGCAGGTGAATTGCCGTCACATCACGTCGTCCATCTTTGAAACCACAGAAAATAAACAAGCTGCAGCCGTAGAGCTGAGCACTTTCATGGCCCTTTAAGAGAGGGAGGAGAAATTGTGAAGCTGGTTTGTAAATGTGTCTCACGGCAGTCACATTGTAGGATTTTATTCCTTAATTCGTCACTGTCCGAAGTTTTTTTGCCTCCAGTCTTCAGTCGCTGAAGTTTGAAGGCAAGATTGTTTTAGAGGTTCAACAATCGTCCGTCAGTGAATTCCTCACACAGCCGCTGATGACCAAAGATTTTAGCAACAGGTCAAAATTGCACATATGGCCTCTAATTAAAAGTTTAATAGCAACATTGGACGGAGAAAACATCTTCAAAACTTTCGTATTAGTATGTTGTATATTTTATATTTAACACATGTTGAAGGCCAAAAATAGATACTGTGGTTTAAAAAGCACGCTGTGGTTGATGAAGACATAAAAAGTGCGGTTGTGTTATATTATAGGGATGTGTAGTTTAGGTAGAAGTAGAGATGCACAATTAATCCTATTAAAATTGCCAAAACTGCTAAATTCTGCCGCATTTTTTCATCTGGGACATAAGCTGCATCAAAACAAACGCTCCTACTGTCCACCAATAACAACACAGCATTACACCGTGTGATGCAAGGCAGCAGAACCGGGCAGTGAGGAAAGGAAATCCTGTGACAGAAGTAAAGAAACAAAAATAAAATACTCCAAAAAAAACACATTTTCAAAGGTTGTATTTATAAAAAAAAAAAAAAAAAAGAGAGACTGAACTTGATTATTTTTAAATGTAGTACAAGATGTATGAAGTTGTGGCATTTCAACTTAAAAAAACAAGATCTGGCATTCTGAGATTTTATTGAAAGAAATCTTGAGAGAGAATCGTATTTGCTGGGAACTATTCGACCGTTGTTCAAAGAAAGAGAAGACACTGAACTTTACTGTTTTATTGTTCAGTATCAGAATCATGAATTTAAGGTTAACAAACAAGAGTGCTTCCAAATTTGATATCCTGTATCTGGTACTATGAGATTTTATTGAAAGAAAACAAATGTGGGATCTCAATTCTAAACAAAAAAAATGAATAAAAAAAATGTGACGCCCATTTTATTTGGAAGCCATAAACAGAAATACTGTTTGGAAAAAAAAAAAAAAAAAAAAAATCGCCATTAGATATCTAGTGTTTCATCTGGTGGTTTTACATATTAACATGTTGATTATGTCAGGGCAATATTTCCAGACTGTGGCCACACACGAGCTGTGTTCCCGCTCGCTGCACTTTTAATCCAATTATCTGGATTATCATCAGTCCACCTCTTCATTTTTCATCCCTTATCTACCGACTAGTTGTGTCCTACTTGTGTTCCAACCATGATGAAACTCGGAGAAACAACTGAGAGCAGGATTCAAATAGAAACAGACAAATTGATCCCGCCACTGTGTTAATACGCTTTGGAGTCGATTGCCATCGCAGACGCCCTCGGGGCGATTCGAGGAACGTGAAAAACACGCAGGGACAGTACAGTGTATAATGTTATAAAGAACGGCCTCAGATCTCAGTTTTAAGGAATAGAAATAAAGACTCGCAGCTCCACGTGAAACAAGGCCCAATTTAGTTTTCAATAATTGATGAGCTGCTCCCTCGCCAGATGGAGAGCATTGTCTGTTGTGAAATGGAGAATAAAGACGAACCCAAGTCGGTTTATTGGCTGAAAAGCAAATTCCGTTTGTTTCTTGAAATTCACGCCAAACGATTTGGAGCGCTTTTGTAGTGGAGAAGAAACCCAGCGGCAGACATGACTGAAAGTTGACGCCCACAGTTAATAAGCAGGACTTTTTTTTAAATTTTACTTCATAATTTTCACAGGAAACACATTTGTTCAAAACCGACAGATAATAAATATGTCTCCCTAAGATGATGTCTGATATCCAGTGTATCCCTGCTGTTGTCTTTTGTTTACAAGTGATGCTGAGAATTAAGTAAAATGATGAAAATCAGTTTGGACAAAGACATTTCCTTTATACTGCCAGTTTGTTGTCAAAAATGACTCAAACTTAAAGGAAAAACTAACATTTTACAAAGCTGTACATGCAAGTCGGGCTGCACGCAATTATCTTCTTTTATTTTTTACTATTTTCAAAGTTGGATCCATTACATTTGTGAAAATTATGTAAAATGCTCTTCATAGTGTCTCTATAGGTGACAATAATTGCCTCGCTCATCGCTTCAACTCCAGCTTTATGCATCACCATGACAGCCGAACCCTCGTTCGTAAACCTCCTCTCGACCTCCTCGGGTCAAAAGCAGGTCACATGCTGCCTGGATTTGTCGAAGTGGCTTTTCTATTAGAAATTCAATTTGATGATCCCTTTTGTTATCATTGAAAATGCTGCAGACTGGAGTCGGTAGAGCAAAAAGAGACAATAGCAACCAGCGAAAATGGATGATTAACCCACAGGCAGCTGATCAAAGTACATTTTACAGGGGAGCTACAGATTATTCTTTATAGACGGCAAAAAGCAGGTACTTCCTTCTACAAACCCTAAAAGCTGGACCCAGGATCTGTTTTTTTTTTTTTGTCCTCTATCCCGTAGCCAACTGCTGGTAGTGTTCCCGTCTTACACTACTCCCTCCAGTTTTTAAAAAGAGGTTGGACTTGGGAGAGAGCGGATAACCGGTGGCCAATTTGAGAAAGCCGAAGTACTCCGAAATTGAAATGCATGGCTCTGTTCTGTAAGGGCTGTTGTTCTCCTGTCAGTGGAGTGTGACCGGATTTAAAAGCAGAGCTTGAAAAGCACTGGACTAATTCATTGTATTCCTCGGCTACAGGAGCCCAGTACCCCATTAAACCATACTTCGATAGCAAATAAGGTCTAAGCATTTCAGATTTTGTACTCTTGTTTGCTCAAAGTAATCTCGCGGCCTTTAATTAAAAGTTGTCAAGTGATTAAATACCTCACGCATACAAAACTTACACGTACAAACTCGGGACCCGCAGATTCCTTGGTCGCTGTTGCTTGACAGAGTCCATTTGCTAAATCCTAATGGAATTCATTAGTTTCTTCATTTGTGTCCTTGGAGGCTGGGCGACTTGATGATGCACAGTTAATCACCTTTCAGGCCTGACCTCGCAGTCAGCCTTTGGATTGTGTGAGCAGATAAACCATAAGTGGAAATCGTTTGTTTTAAATGACTGAATCGCCGAGATGTATCTCTCCTAAAGATGTACGTATACAGCGTTTCAGTCACTCGAGAGGTAATTACTTAGATACATTTTCTGGATAGCTAACTGAACCCTAACCCAAACCTTAATCCAAGTCCACGAAAATGAAACGATTTACGTTTTGAGAATTAGCTTTTTTCAAATTAGAATGGCAGAAAGTCTGTAAAACAGCCAACAAAATGATAAAAATCTGAATTAGTCTGCCAAGTGGCTGTGGCTCAGATGGGCGGTTTGTCCACTAATCGAAGGTTCTCCTGTCCACATGCCAAAGTGTCCCTGGGCCAGACACCGAACCCAAATCCCACCATCATCGACTTGGAGAGTATTTAGCAAATTAATCCATAATGAAAATAAGTTATATTCCTACAGTGAGTGCAAGCAATAGTTATTTTATGAAAATAGATGCTAAGTGCAGCAGAGTGGTGACCTTGTTATCACCAAGTGGCAAATGGCAGTGAAGCCTCCATTCTGGTATTTTGGCTGTCGATGTCTAATTTTTTTGGAGCCAGAAGTGACCATATTTGGACTAGCAGGGGAAAATGCGAGGGATGGATCTGGCTAAAAAAAATTTTTTTTTAAATGACACTACACAGGAAATCTGACTGCACCCCAGCCATGTCAATCAAACAAGCCCCCAAACATACCTCTCTTTGAGGCCCTATATCAAATTAATGATGGAATTATTTTCAGAAGGACCACCAGAACTCTGATCAGAAGGAGTGAATTTAACAAATGACACCATAATGACTTGTGGAAAACATTCATTGACTTTGTATTTCATGACAGAAGTCGATGCTTTTTGAATGGGAGTCTATCAGACCCAGAGTTTTTTTGGAGCCAGCTCCTCAGTGGCGCTCAGTGGTATTGCACATTCAGTCATTTCCGCATTGGCTTCACTTTTCACACTTCTTCTTTATATGCAGTGTCTGGTTATGAATTTGTTTCATGGATTTCTGTGAAAAGAATACAATATTGTGAATTTACTATGTCAGCCTCAGCACATGTAATTTGGTTTTTCACCCTTCTGTGTTTTAATAGGAAACCGGACAGTTTCTTTATATCAACCGCGCTGCTGAGATTTATTTGAGACTTCCATAAAAACTGGGCACTGAATCATATTACAGGAGTTTATGGTAAGAACTCACACTGAACGTGCGGTGTAATATTACTGAGAGTCTGTGCTCTGATCTTGTCACTTTAAATCTTTAAAACGGGCTACATGGCGTGCGGGCAGGGCTGGTGAAATATGTTGAAATGGCACGGAGCGATATCATCAACAGCGGCTGCCGAAACAACAGCAACAGGAAGTCCATGACAACTGAAATAAAGACCGTCAGACGGTGTATAATAATGAAAATAATAAAAAGTAAAACATCTAAACTACTGAGCACCCCTGCCAGACTGTTTGATACGATTACGTACACTGTGTACGTACAGAACACACACCCACACCCACACACACACGCTCCCAGGTTGATATGCCTGAGTATATTTCCCCATGCTCTCCATCTCTGGTAATTTGTGCGGAGACATTCTGGATCCGTTTCCCCTGTTTTTATTGCTTTAACTGGATAAGACCAGACTTTTCCATTTAGACCGCGGCGTCTCCCGCAGCTTTATTTCTCCATGGGATGAGAGTGCTGTAGTTACAGCAGACCTCCCTATTGATAATGATAAATCACATTGTATGCACTTGCCAGAACAGTTCTTTCAATGTAAATACAGCGAGAACAAAACAAGCAATGGAAAAGACACACACACACACACAAAAAAAACCATCTTACGAAATAGTTATGTGTTTAAATATAGTGTGACATCCTCATGTTAAAATTCTTGTTGCTAAATCACCCAAGAGACATTTCCTCGCTTGCTTTTAGATTCAGGGAGTTCTGTACCAATTTAATGAGACTTCCTTCAAGGTGTTTTTTGTTGTTGTTGTAGCGCTACAAGGATTACACTTTATTCCTACCTGACTGAATCCAAAAGCAAATGTTTAAATATGTATTGTCATCTGAATGCAAATTTACATGTGAAGTCAGGAAGTGAGATTCGAATAAATGAGAACAAATTAAAAGTATTGTGCTGTAGATGCTTGCACATCGCAACAAAAGGGCTCAAAGTCAATTCTGTGAGCATTACAGAGTCTCTTTGCAAATATGGAAAGAGCAAACAAGTTTCTTTTTTTCTATTGAGCGCAGAGAAGAATCAGTGAGGATGTGTCATGAAGGACTTCTCAGAGACCTGCTCCGCGGCATTTCACAGCTTTTGAAGCGGACAGTCTCATAATGTTCAGGTAGGACCCTCCGGGCAGTTCTCCGGTCAGAAAACGAAATGCGATCAGTGCTTTTCGGCATAAACAAGTCAAAGATTATTCAGCATGCACAATACATGGAGTGTGCCGAGGAGTATTTTACACGGTATCGAAGTCGGCACACTTTCTGGTAAGAATTCTATCAGCAAAGGTAATATCCTTCGTCTCGCTGCTCTCTCCAACCTTCAATATACTGGAGTCTGAAAAACATTTTAACGTGTCCCTTCTTCCTCCTGAGGCTATTGGCTTTGTGTTTTGCATCTGCGTCGCTTGTTAACATCACTTTCCCGCTCCGCACTCGTCCTGGCAGCCGCGGCCCACGTCGGCTCCACATTTAGTATGTGGACAAACTTCCTAAAGGCTTAGAAACTTGGTGCTTTGCAAATATTAAATCAGTCAGCTCGCCATCCAGCAATCCTCAGCCACAAACACACTCACACACACACACACACACAGCTGTAAGTGTCCGGCAGGCACTCCTCCGCTGCAGCATAATAATAAGCGTTTGAGCGTGCATCAAAGCTGAAAGCTGTGCAGATGGCCCCCAAATAATACATAATGCAAGGCCCATTGGTGTAGTTCCCGTTTCAGGAAGTCCATTACTATAATGTCGAGATCTGAGGTGTTTCTTTGCACAACCAATGCACTCACGAGTCACTTTTTTATTTATTTATTTTTCTCTGAGAAGTTGTGGTCTAATGGGAGAGGTTTTGCCTTGATGTCAAGTGCAATTTTTCTCGGCTTTGTGCCTTCGTCCCTGGAATTGGCGTGGGCCGCCGATGGGTGTGCAGTTAGTGGACTGGGGGAGTTATCCAGGATTACCCTGCCTAAATGGTTGACATGAAAACAACATATGTTCTGGTTAATAAAGTTCTTCCCTTTTCTTTCAATGGGGATGCACTCGTTCATTCACTAGGTGTCATTTCCTAATACAATTCTATTCTATCCATCCATTTTCTTCCGCCCATCCAGGGGTCAGGTCGCGGTGGCAGCAGGTCGAGCAAGTTTGCCCAGACTTCCCTTTCCCCCCCAGGCAACATGGAGCAACCCACCGTTCTATTCTATTGGCAATCCAATAACACTGATTGCCCCTTTTTATCCTTAGAGTTTCTTCCCCCTATGTCTCAGCAAATATTCTACGTTTCACTCTTTCATGGGCTAAATGCTCAGCCCTTTGTTTGACTTATCAGTCGAGAGAATCCATTGCAGTTAGGAGAGAAGTTTGGAGTGTGTAAAAGAGGACATCGGAAAAAGGGATGCTTCCAAGCTCCTCAAAGGACCGTTATCAACGTTTGTCACGTTTCAGTGACTATTGGACACCACAAATGGTTTCAGACCATACAGCCTGGAGAACAGCCGTTTTCTCGATTGATTCTGGTGGGAAATCTGCCTCCGTTAAAGCCAGTGTTAAATAAATTTAAAAAAAAAAAAGAAGCCCTTGCGAACCACTCCATGAGCTCATTGACCTGGGATATCAGATAGACAATGGACTCAGTAATTGCATTCAAATAGTCGACACAGAAACCATCTTCGACACCCATGCTTTCACATATGCAAAGTTGATGTAAACACCACGGTGAGGTTATTACTTCCTTTTCGAACGCTACTTTCATTTCCTGCTTGATGGACTTCTAACCGGTGCCGAGGCAAAAGTGAAGGTTAACGATTCACTTCAACCGAGGGCGACACAACAACCTCCACCCCCCACACGCTTACCGATGTGTATGTATGGTAAAATAATCCATTAATAATAGAATACATACAAATATGTAATGTGCATTTATTAATGGTCACATTTTCTTCATGCATTTCTAGACTGAAATTCAACTTGACAATATGTAAACCTACACTCTGGACTTCATCCAACCTTTTGAAATTGTTCACACCCATATTGCAAAGTGTCTTACGAAGACATCCTCGACAGATGAATGATCAAAATCGAATTGCACATTATCAAACTACAAAACACTCGCATCTTAAAAGTATTGTTTTGTCATTCTGTCCCTTTCAGTGACAGAAAATTTCTCCACTTTATTTCATTTTCTCTCTTTTTCATGAGTTGTGACTAATAAAAAAAAAAAAAAGAGATGAAGACTGCTGAGTAGTGGAAAGCCATTTTGTCTGTTATGAACACAACTCCGCAGTCTCTAATTAATTTTCTAAACCCAGAGCAACCCATGCCTCAGGATATATCCGAAGCCTGACTTGCTTTGCTTTGGACTCTAATTGTATCTATTAGATCTAATTGGAAGGTAATTTCCAGTGCTACCACAGGACACTCACGAAATCACACACTGTACGAACTCAACAACATCTTGTCTAACCAGATGGCGGTGCACCATGGTAACGTGAACGTATCAGCGCCTGTTGTTTATACCCTTGTGTACGGGGGAAGGAGAGAAGGCGGAGGGTTGAAAAGGTTGACTTGACAGATGCCTCCCCTCTGCCTCTCCCTTTGGCATGGCTTTGTCCCTCAATTGTTGTTCATGGGTTGCATGAACAATGCAACCCACTCACGTTATTTCATATTTTATTCTTCAGTAAACTTTAACGTGCTGTTACTTTTCATTCGCAAAGGCAACTCAGTGCATGTATCATACTACGCCCTTGAGTCTGTTAAGAACAAGGCAACCGCTTCGCAATCAGTGTTTTCAACACTGAAGTAAATCGACGGCAGTTTTTTTTTTTTGTTGTTGTCTCGGTCCAATTTAGTGACATTCACCCATAAGTTTACACGTAAGGCAAAGCTCGGTCAAGAATTTTCAAAACGGGTACAGATACCTTGACTTCGATGCTGATTACTCAACGATACATTTCGACACCAGTTGAAAAAAAATATATATATTTTAAGAAAAAGAACATTAAATTGCACATTTTTACAGCACCAATCTTTAGTTTTCAAGCAGTTTAAAGTAACAGTAACCCTTTGACTACAATTAGCGGAGCTCCACCAAAAACATCTCGCATAAAAGTTATCGCTAGTTGTTAAAATTTACCGACGTTCCCTAAACGCCTCACTTGCTATCCGTAGTTGCTCGCTAGCCAGAAACCTCCATTTACTGCACACAGATATGTGGCCAAAAAATAATTTGAAGAGAGTAAAACAAGGTGTTTTAATATTAGATTTAACTTCAGCAGAAGCAGAGTGATTTCATCTTTCGAAGGCTACGTATGGTAAACGCTAACCAAATCTGGTACCAATTGAGAAGACATTTTTCGATTGTAGATAATGGAGCAAATTGGTCTTTCCCGTAAAAATATTGAGGTAAAAAAGTTCAGTAACTGGCTCTATTCACGTCTCTGACCAACAGCAAGTCCACTTTAGCAGTGCTGGATGGAGAAGCCTTTGTAAGCTCATTAGCGGTGCCGTCATTCACTTGTATTTAACCCTCTACTGGCAGTGTGTACATTTGGATAATTGAACGTAACGAAGCGAACAGAGAGTTTTGTTTTTTTCCCCCCTCTTCAAAAAAAAAGCAAAGACACCACATCAAAAACAAAAGGAAATTGTTTTCTAACGTCTTCAGAAAGATCACACCTGATGTCCCTGTCCTGGCCACATTCTCAGTGGGCGCTGCCGTCGGGGGTTTAATACGGCGCTTGGAAATCGACGTGCCGAACAGTTAAGAGTGGTATGAATAATTAGAGCAGAGGCGTGAAAGCGAGTTAGCTCCTCACCTTTCCTTTTCCAACCAGTTTTTCCTTTCATGTCTGAAGTTGGCTTGAGGGTCTGGAGCTGTATTTCTGAGAATCATTAGCCGCGGCCGGGTCCTTGGAGATGACTCCCGATTGCCGCTCTGTGAAATATTAGACGCAGAGTGATGCTTTTTGTCACTTGAACTGATGAGAACGGAGAGGGAGGGAGTTAATGATGGAAGCAGAAGGGTAAGAAAAAGAGTGGATGGGCGAGAAATGAGTCAGGCGGGCAGGGCAAGGTTGGAGTCTTTAAAAAGATCTATTGGAACTAATGGATAATGTCAGAGCAGCAGACCTCACAGAGAGTGCATTTGTGTGCTGGGCTGGCAGATGATTCGGGTAAAAACCAATAGAATTAAATGTTAAATAGAGGAGTCGGCGATACTGGACCGAGGACGATGTACATACGCAGTAAACTGCATTTATCTCTCCGTCTTGTCAACAAATAGAACTTTAGATCCTTTAACCTCCTCCAGTCAAGAAGACATAAACTTTTGCGAATTTTGTTCATCTCTTTTTGGGTTAAACCCCTCTCGCTTTTTTGCCTTTGATGCAAGAAATGTCTCTTTATCTCTCCTCTTCCTCATTTCTCTTCCACCAACCAAACCTCCAATGCTTTGATCCAAGATACCTTCTTCTTCTTCTTCTTCTCTTTTTTTCCTTCTCTAACGCTGACCACTGCAGAAGCTTTTGTCTGGGGCTTCTCGTCTCCAGCTCACTGGGCCTGCATCTTATCTCTTGTAATTACCGCGACGCCGTCTCGTCTACCGTATGTCGTCGCCGTAGTGGGGCGAAAAGACAAAGAAAGAAAAATGAAAATTCTTGGAGGCTGAAACAAAAAGAAGTTCTGGCAAGGGCAGTTCGAAGACGCTCTGTGAAGTCACTTACCGGTCCAAGAAGAGAACGATGTTTTGAACGACTGCGATGTTATCGTTAAAGCCTCAGGAAGCGTCGTATGCCGTTTTGTTCCGTGATTCTTGCGATCAAAAGTACTTGATTTTGCGGCAGATTTTCTCAAAATTTGCGAGCTGATTTGCAGAGTTGCAAGCGAGTTTTTTTTGTTTATAATTGCGGGAGTTGGGACAGAATTGCAAATGGCGAAATAAGCACCACCTGACGAAGGCCCTTTTCGTTAATAAAGGGAGTTTTGTTTGAAAAGACGTACTTAATGCCGTTAATAGTTTCAGCACAGTTTCTGCTGACGACGTTCTTTGCGGAAAAATCGCGCGAATAAAACAAAATTGCAAGCTCCCGCAAATATGCGTTTGAATTTGCGTTAATTATTGCGATGTCCTGGATGTACCGATATACAGCAAAAGTCATGTCAAATGTAAACGTTATAACGAGATTTCCAAACAGATGAGAAAGGCGACCTTTTATTGCGAATTTTGTATATTTATATTTCAGTCTTTGCTTATGAGCCAACACTTTCCGTAGGCAGAGAAGAACCCAAACCCATCATCAGAATTCAATTTGCGTAGAAAAAAACCCTGGATGAATTCAGGACATTTCGGTTGGAGGCAAATGAGTTACCGAGCGCTTTAATGGCCCCGCTTTTGTGATTTCAGCCGGTAATACGTTTTATTTGTACATAAAAATCTTGGTTAGTGTCACTTTAATCCCCTCGGAGCCGTTTTAGGCTTTTTTTCACCGAAGCGCCCCTCCCTCCTCCCCCCGCTTCCCTCCTCCCCCCACTTCCCTCCCGCAAACTTCAGATCAATCAATAACTCTGGACACAGATCTGCTCCGCTGACTCGAGGACCGACCGCACGGAGACGAAGATGGAGACAAAACAAGATGGGCAGGATGAATATTGCTGCTGCCAAGAGAGTTAGACGTCCATTTCCACTTTCTTCTTCTCTTCTCTTTTTTTTTTTTTCAGAAAGGAAGGGAGGGAAGAGCCGCCAGAGAAAAAGGGAAATATAGTTTTCTTTACTCTATGCGCGTTTGTATCACTGTATGGATCATATTTCTTTATGAGGAACTTCCCTTTCCGGCCCAACATACACAGTCGACTGCATGGATTTCCGCCTGCCTGCTGTTACAACGTTTTTCAAATGAATCTGCAGCAGTGACTGATCACCGGTTCCATGTTCATCCCTTCAAAACACAATTGTTCTTTAAAGGGGGCGTTTCATTCAAATGGAGAATTAGTGAATTCATTTTTTTCAGTATCCTGCTGCACAGACCGACTTCCAAACAATGTTGTCATGCATCTCCTTTTGTATTTAAAAAAAACAACAACAAAAAACAATATTTATCTCCTATTAAACAAGAACAAATGTGTAAGGCAATAATGAGCCGTTTGCGTCAGATACTTGCTTTTCAGCAGTGTTTGACGTTGAAATTGTTTCCCTTTGACGTCAATGCATTGTGATTTTCCAGCAAATTGCTATTGAAGGTAAGATTGCTTTTTTTTTATTTTTTTTTAAGTATGTTATCAATTTGAAACGACTTAGTGATGCTGAAAAACTACCAGAGGGAAAATTTGCAAACAAAACAAGCTCATGCTACGATGGCAAAAAAAAAAAAAGCAAACAGAACAAGCATGTGATTTGCGCAGCGGTTGGTAGGTAGGTCGTGCTTGTCCTCCTTCAACTCTTTAGAAAGCCAATTGCTCCCCCATCACTTTTGTTTTGATCGATTCTCCAAATGAAGCTTCTCTAAACATCAATCTGTCGCCGACCGCCCGTCCAGATAGGAGAAGATCTTCAGTTAAGCTTATTTTGTCATCTTTATCACCAGGGGTAAAGAAATCTTTGTATTTTTTGTAAATTCCCAATTTATATTGAGATATTTTCATTAAAAGATGCTGATTAACCATCGCGAGATCGGTCCGGCGCAGTGTTCTTTGTTGTAAAGATGAAAGTACAACATTATTTATCAGAAAATATCATGTTTTTACACAGAAAAATACAAATGGTTTTTCTATATTCCACTCTTCTGAAACCATATCTGCACCGTTGGCTGTCGGCATATTGAAAAAAATAGGAGCGCCGTTTCTTCTGCACCGTAGGGCAGTGGTAGAAGATGACCGGCTGAGGTTATTACATTTGACAGATATTTGATGACGTGGTTTAGTTTCAATCCTGAACGTCAGTGAGAATTGTTTTTGGGGGCGGGCCGGTTCAATTCTCTTCAGGAGGATGGCATAATTTGGATGTTAACAAGAGTTTAGAGAGACACTCTGACTGTCCAAAAGAGCTGCAGATTTTTGTCAATAGATTTTTCCATCATGTTCGCTCCCATTATTTACACATCCTGGAGTTTATCGAGAAAAATAATGCAATAATGTGCACCGCAATTCTGGCTCGTCTCATTGTTTTCCCATTGTTTTTTCCTTCTTTCACAATTAATTTAAACGTGGACCGTTCAAGGTTGCGCAGCTGTTGTTCAGACTCTTTCGGATATATTCAATCAAAAACACACTCAGTTTATATTCAATCTTGTTTGTTTATGTTTATTTCCAACCTGATATCAAGCCAAAGCATGTAATAAGTCCTCCAGTCCACTAGAGGACGCCGCGTCAGTGTCACGTTTTGCGTCACCAAAGCGTAAAAAGTGAAGTGTCTTAGGTTTGGGCGTCAAAAATCAGTGCATAAGTGAAAACATAATTCTTAATGACAATAACTTTTAGTGGCAACTTTAAAAACAACTGAATGAGGAGTCCTGAACTTTTGGGTTGCATGTTTATAAATGTTGGATTTTTATTTCAGAGGTAGATGTGGGACATTTCTACCAAAATTACCAAAATGATCTACTTTTCTTATTGTTTATTAATCAAATATTTTACTTTAACCTGCATATTTTCTTTCATTTAGCTGCGGCTGCATGCTTTTATTTCCTGTTCAACATTTCAGAATCTTTTACATCCCAACTAGAAATAAATATTCAATTTGTTTACGATGAAAATTAAAAGTGCTTTTGGACAAAATATAGTTTATTATGACCTCCTTTTTTTTTTTTACCACTGTTAACGTTGTTGGCGAGCCTAGAGTGATGCTAAACGCCCCACTCAGGCAGGGACAGCAGAGCAGTGTCCCCCTCAACAACAACAACAACAACAACAACAAAAAACACAAAAAATCGGATGAAACGATATTTATAGATATGAAATGACACCACGGGGACAAACGGCGTCGCGTTAGAAGATAAATACGTCGCCGACAGACACGAATACAAACCGCCGGCTTCCTCGCCGTGTTTTTCTCTTGCCGATGAGCGACACCTCCGTTATTGATCAGCGCGTTCTCTCCGAGATCTGAGAGGAACCGAGTCGGCAACATGAGAGGGAAGCTTTTCATGTTCTCCCCTCCGCGGGGCTCCGCTGTCACTAACGACCTCCCGGGCCGGGGGAAACAACCAGAGGGGAGATGGATTTCAGGTGTTAACAATAATTCCAACCTGGAAAGAAAAAAACAAAACAAAAAATCGCAGGTTTTACAAAGATATCGAGTGTTGGAGGGGGAGAGAACACACACCACACACAGTGTGTGGGTGCGGGAAAGAGAAGTGACAATTGTCTCCTCGTTCCCGGCGCTGCCGCTCAGACCCATCAGCGACCCGAAGAAGATCGGTGGCGACGGAACGAGGAGCGAAAGAAAAAAGAAAAAAAGAACTGGTCGTGTTCATCTCCGACTTCACGGGGAGCTGAAAAACATTCAGGCCACCTGCCACAAACATAAACAACTTTTGCCCGTATTGATGGAAAATGACAGATGTGTCGATGTGGGCGAAGAGCTTTCGAGGGAAGGAGGAGGTGGTAATGAGGAGGGGGGAAAAAAAGCCCCGGTGAGAGTTGACAGTCGAGGTCACCCGCTGTTCTAAAATCTCGACGTTTTCATTGAGCGAAAATCTGAAAACTGTTTTCATCCGTCGGTGTTCGGAGGCAAGCGGAGCAAACGCTTTTGTTTTGTTTTGTTCCCCCCGACGGCGTTCCCCCAAAGGACTTTAGAGTCCGACGGGCTATGAGAGTGTCCGCTTATCCTGGATCTGCCGCGCGGTTCCTCTTCCGGCCACCGAGGATTGACTCTCAGAAGGACAAGACAAACAACCAGAACCAACTCAGCTCGCTCCTCTCAAACTTGAACGGCCGGGCCGACGGGAATTAAATATAAAACCTATTTTACGAGTAAATTAAAGACACAATCTTTCGAAATGTTTTCTGAGAAATGTTCTCGCACATTAATGGACATTCATGTGTTTCTGTCTTAGCGTGACCAACAGAAACTGAAGTCCGGTTGTTATTTTGGTAAGAAAAAAACAGTCGATTACTTTTGCCTCATTTCCGTTTGCTGTCAAGCGTCATTGGATCGTCACAGGAGGGAACCGTCTGAAGTCACAAACGGCCTGATGTTCAGAACTCGTACCCACTGCGAACATTATTAAAACTGAAATTATGGATGGATAGATGAGGGGGAAAAAAATGGTAAGAAGCGAACCTTACCGTCCACTTCTTTGCTAAGAATATGTCAATTCCTTCTCAATCGTTTTTCTTCGTCATAATTGAACATAAAGAGAGCGCCGACGCATCCTGGGAGAGACTCGGCAAACTTGCGTGTAGATAATGTCATTTAGCTGCAGTCTTCGACTAACAGTCGAATAGTTCCCAGAAAATATTGAATAGTATTTTTGCTTAAAATGCCCATCGTAATGAAACAGTCCGATTCATTGGGAACCCTTATGGGAAAAAAAAACATGTGAATTTCCCATATGTGCAAAAAAAAACACTCATTGTAATTTTGCGCATGGAAAACGTGTTTTAGAACATTTTTCACGGCATCATGTGCGAAGTCCGTGTAGATTCCCGTGCGAAATTATTTTCCAAATGGCATCGATAACGTCGCGGTAAACACGTGTCATACATGTGCTCACACGTGGGAAACATGGGAAAAAGTGGGCGAGCCAAGACTGACCTTTTATTGTGACAGCTGCCTACAAGGACAACACTTTTATGTCAGTACAGTATTAATAACGTATTCTGTAGGCCCCCCCCCCCCCCAAACCCCTTCCCACCCCACTAATAACCGTAAAAGTCCATCACGGGATGCTGTTTTTTTTTGTTTTTTTGTTTGTTTGTTTGTTTTTTTGCCACGACACAACAACCTCCAGCCCGGCCGCATCCGGCCACCTGAAAGCCCACCGGCGCTTTCTCTTAAGTGCATTCGGCTTCGCGAGATAGCCTCGTGATTTATCAACCGCATCGGTCGCATATTTCAGTCTTATCTGCGCGCCCGCACTCCTCGGGAGCAATTTGTTTATGCAGCGCGTGAACTCGCCGCGATAACGCCTCGGTTCACTCGCTCATTCTGATGGAGGAGACGCGATATACCAACCCGGGTTCTGTTTGAGATTAAGAAACGTTTGATTTCGCCCGCGTGGGAATTTGTCTCGTGCGCCCGAAGATGCAACACCAAGGACGCGAGAGTGCGGTAAAAAGGGCAAGACCAAATTAATATCAACTGGTCAATGATAGTCTTACTAAAATAAACTTTATAAATGGCATTAAATGCAAATAAACCTGTCGACGGTGACCGATTCAAGCATTGGGGCGGGGGGTTAGTGGAGTTTTTACTGGGGAAACTACCATTCAAAATTTGCTCCGAACTATTTCGATTCACTGGTTCACTCGGATGAAGCGTGCTTAGCGGCGGAAGGTTTGTCGGCTGGCTTTGCCTGCCCGGTTTCGCACCGCACTTTCTTTTTATTGACGTGTTTTAAAGGACTTCCACACATAACTTTCTGACACTCTCCCTTTCTTTTTGGTCAATTTCAGCCCCATAAAACTGACCAATTCAGAAAGAACAAATTAATGATTTGCACTTTAAAAAAAAGAAACCATCTCATCTCTCCAGCCCTCACGCTCCCCTCGCCTCCTCCCCGTCCTCACCACCCCCAAGTTTCAACAAGGTGTAATTCCACTGCTGAGTCGGCTGTTTACAGTAACTATTGAGCTTGAAGCAACAAAGCATAAACCAGTCAGGATGTTTGGCTGCGAAGCAAAAGGCCGTATGTATTAAGCTCCTAAATAACTCCAAGGTTGGCGTCCAAACACCCAGTAAAGCATGTCTGTTTATCCCAGTGTTGCGGGGCTTAACAGGGGAGGATGTGACTATAAACATCTGCAGCTTTCACATTAGGGTCAGTCTGGCAGGCTGAAGGATCACGTTACAATGCTGCATATTTGTGGAATGAACTCATACTTTGTATTATTATTTCAACGCAGTGTTTCCTGTCTAGCATTGCCCACCATTTGATAACAGATTTGTTAATCGAAATTCGTAGTAAGTTTTGAAACGATGGTTCCTTGAATGACCTGGTTGTCTCCAGTTGACTTTCAAAATGTTCTACCAGAGACATGCGAAAAGATTAAAGCTAAAGAAAGATGTCCCAGCCAATACTTCAGCGTCCTCACTAGCTAATGGTCCTTAAAGAAGACGTGTTCATTCAAATTTACACAATTATAAAAAATATACCTCTACTCACAATATTTTACAATGAGATGCGTGTAAAAGCAACACAATTTCACAAGACCGATTTTTTTTTTCCCTTCATATAAAGGCTAATATACAAAATATTTTAGTATTATCAAATCAAATGATGAACGATTTGGATAGCCTAGACTGCCCTGAAAAAAAACAAGATATAGAATGAATGTTTAGCCCTTACAATGACCAAGTTATGAGCTTAAAAGGGAAGGTAGTGAAATTACCCTGAAAATAGCTGAATGTGTTAAATTTCACTTTTTTCAAACGCTATATTTCAGTTTTTACCAAAGAAAAGGTTTGGAGCACGTGTTTGCAAAAGATAATGTGAACTTGTAATAACACTGCCTGGGGTTGCTGTAGTTTACATTTCCTCAAATCCAATAAAAAAATTTAAAAAAAACCAGCAATACAGAGTTATCTGTCACGTTAGTTTGTTTATATAACACATTTATACCGATGAAAGAGCCGCACAACCTCTGACAGATTAATTCAAAGAAATTAAAAACAATATCAAGCTTAAGCATCACAGGAGCAGATATATTAGAAATTATTTTTAATTAAAATGAGGTCGAATCCTCAAATGCCAGCGATAATTAATATATTTTTCAGTTTAGATTAGAGCATTGATAGTGATCTGGGGGTTTCTGGCTCCCACACAGGAGTTACACCGTTTCTTATTCTTTAATCTCACCAATTAATGCATTTGGCAAATGACGTGCTTTTTAAAGAAATGCCAAGTTGCTACAGCGTGTGCTGAAATGTGCAGCTTCCGCTTAAATGAACCAACGCTGTTCGGAGGTTTAAGCGAGCGGTCAGTTGAGTCAAATTGATCCTCCGTTATGACCGAAACAACAACGAATAAAACTGCATTTCCCCTTAAAGGAAAAAAAAAAAAAAAAGCCCTCATTAATGTCTCCGTGTATCAGTCCACCCTTCATTCGCATTGACTTCTGGGTAAATGCGCGCCCACACAATCGCGGCTATCCAGATAACTTACGGATCAAGAAGCCTCGGCGCTCGTGTAATTGCATGCGTGCTCGTTTTAACAGCCGGGGACACGTGGGATTCGACTAAAGCACTTTCACACAATCATTAAGGAGCTTGACCCAAATTAACAAGGACGACTGGTGAATACGAGTACAGCAATATGATAAAGCTGTTTTTTTTCTTTCTTTCTTTCATTCTTTCTCACACTTCATTTCCTCTCCAATCTCTGTTTTTTTTTTAAATATCTTTTTTGTGGTTTTTAACTTTTTCTGTCTTTTCTTTCTCTCGCATCTCCCGTTTTCCCTCGAGCGGCCGCGGCGTTCCCACCCAGCTGATAGTCGGCCTCTTTGAGCCCTCCGCGAGAAAGAAAAAAATTGAATAAACTGCGTACTAAGAAGATGAGTGAGAACTCCTAATAATTTGCCCCCCTCCCCTCCCCACCACCACCACCACCACCAGCACCACCACCACCACCACCCGATCCAGCCGCTCTCTGTTCAGTATCATTGTGTGGATACGCTTCAGCCTCAGGACACATTCATAATTGATGGAGTTTTATGCGGGGCACTCTTGTGTATTGTTCGAGACGTGGAAGATCCGTCCTTTTTCTTCTTCACTTGTTTTGCTCGCTGCCTCTGTCGCTCTGTGCTTTCGTATATGGAGTGGTTTGACATTGTTATTTATTGATTGGTTTTTTTGTTTTTTGTTTTTTTTGTGGGGGTGGTACCAAAATCACATTTTTATTTTTATTTTTTTTGGGGGGGGGGGTGGTGTAGATTCTGCCAAGGAGATTTCATTATTTAATGCAAGCTAGAGTTTGAGGATTCGGCCATTTCATCCATCTGTATCTAAGCGACATGATGCTTTGTTGTAGCTTTTTCAACATCTGCAGCAACAGGTGCATTTATTAGCATCTTATTTACTGTATGTGTGACACGCAGGGTTTAAAATTTCAGGGTTAAGTTTGAGATTCGGAGCTTGAACTCAGATCAAATTTACTGCTGCGCGGCAAGTTAAGGGAAACGTCCCTCTTATAAAGACGAGAGGTGTCAATCTTACTGTCCTAACTGGTCAATGTAATAATGGTTCCCCGCCAGTCAACATATTGCGTCATCGATACTTTAAACCAATCACTTCACAAAATCTTGATGTTGCCGAATGTTCTCAACTAAAAGCTTTTTTTTAGAGTCCGTGGTGAAGATTTCGTTTCGCAAATGTTTTGTTTGCCGTGCGTCAGCGGATCGTTTCCCGCCGCAGATGAACGAAGGAACTCGTCGCGTCTGCTGCGTTTCTGTCCTCTGATCTCTGTGTGTCTCACTTGTGGGCGGAGCTCCATCCTCTGCTTAACTCAGAATAAGAATACGCCGTCAGGAAAATAACCAGACAGCTGGCTTCATAGGGGTCCGTTTTCCTATACGGTACGAGTCTTACAAACCATCATCTGTACCATCGTGTATCTGTCACACAACACACTCTGTAAAAACACCCGGCTGTAATTACCTTTGCTCTAATGTAACTAAATTCTGTGATAATCTGCTTTCTCCACGCCAATCTGTGTTTGTCTTTCCGCTCGGCGTCCTTTTGATTTGATTTCTACGAAGCTCTCATGTGTTTTCTTCTTCGTGCTTTGTGCGGCATCGTGCGTGCGCGAGTGTGTGTGTGTGTGTGTGTGTGTGTGTGTGTGTGTGTGTGTGTGTGTGTGTGTGTGTCGCAATATGAGGCAAGAAAAGTCTGTTTCACAATTACGTGGAGCCGAACAAGGCGGGCTGACTGACAGGCTCGGCTCGTCTCTCAAAGGGGCAGCGAGAATTGAGTAGCGGTAATCCAACACGCGCTGCTGGGATTTCACACTGAGACTCCATGCTTACACTCTGAATTATTTGCTGCCGAGGGAATTTCACAGTAACACATGCACCAGGGTTCCCTCTGCAATAACAGTGTGTGTGTGTGTGTGTGTGTGTGTGTGTGTGTGTGTGTGTGTGTGTGTGTGTGTGTGTGTGTGTGTGTGTGTGTGTGTGTGTGTGTGTGTGTGTGTTCTACCTGTCGGGATGTGTTTCGTCTGTGTGTGTGTGTGTGTGTGTGTGTGTGTGCCCCTATACTGAGGGAGCAATTAGATGATTGATGGTGATTGATGTGGCTGCTGAGGGATGAAAGAACACACACACAACACACACACAACACACACACACACACACACGACACACACACCTCTCTACTTTGCGCTCACCACCCGGACCGGTCGCCATCAATCGGCTAATTGCTTTACACTTGAGTTCGCAGAGTTTTTGAGGATTGAATCGCTATTCAATTAGAAAATAGAGCTGTCCTCTGTCGTCCCGTGAGTCTGAAGCCTCGGGGACACACATACATACACAGAGACACAAAAGCGCACCCGTCAGTTTGTCTCCGTCCCCGCCCGGTAACCACGGCGATGCGGAAACGGGGGGGGGGAGGGTACGCGACGAGGAGGTTTGATCAACGAGAAAGCCGTCTTGCTAATCGGTCTGGAGGATCACAGGCGAAAGAGTGTTTGTGTCGTAAATTATTTGTTGTAACTTTTGCATCTTTGCTTACTCCTTAAAATACTTCAAACTTTTTTTCTCCCCATCTTTTGCACAAACAGACAGAAATGTGTGAAGTACAGAGCGACCTTTTGCTAAGTTAGTTAAGCAGCAACTGTGTGCTACGATAAGCACGCAGTAAGAAAGATTTCACATTTCTTTGTCTCCATGTATCAGCCATCAGAAAGCCGAGATGCACTCAGACTTCCAGACAGGTTGATTGGCAGGTGTGGGTCTCCGTGTCCTTTCTGATAAGGTCTTCAATGTGGAGTCATTTTTTTTCTCGAGACTGGAAAGTCTACAGCGTGAATCATCTCAAAAGTCAAGGACACACCATGAATGTCAACAGATATCGTCTCCGTCTCCCCACTCCCCGCCTCAGGACTCTGTCAAAGTGGAGGACCATATGCTCAAATATTTGGAAGTCAATGACTCGGTGTTGAGGAGCTTTTCTATTGTGTCGTAGTTATGAATGTTCCCCCAGATAACGTGGAGCCTGGTTGATATTTAAAGGTCGTGTTAAACAGCCTCGAAACAGGAAGCGTTCTCATGAGCCTCTTGGATATCAATACGCTACATCAGTTCCGTCTCATTATTCAAGTGGAATTTACTTTGATATATGAGACAAGAGTTTTCTGTTGCTGCAACCCATAGTTTTTTGTTATAATATGAAGAAAAAAAAAATTGCAGGTTTTATGATATAATAAGTAAAACTTTGTCAAAATAAGATCTGAGAAAACTGTAATTTGTTTGATAGCAATAATAATTAAACGTTGTAACTGGAAAAATTATTTGAAGATTTTCATGATTAGAAACTGATATGTAAAAGTATCCTTTGATTATGACATTGGGTTGTTATGTTTCTTTCTGAGGCTACTGCATGGTTAAATCAGTGAATTATAATTTATGAAGGAAAAAATTGGGATTACATACCATTTAAGAGAATCTGGAAGTGCCATAAAGTGCAATACCACCGAGGGCCACTAGGGGTTAGCGCTTTAAAAAAAACAAAAACCTGTGGCTCTATAGACTCCTATTCAACTTCTCTCGTGAAATCCAAAGTCACATTTTTTTCCCCACAAGTCATTGTGGTGTTGTTAGCTAAAGTCACACCTTCTTATTAGTTTTCTGGAGGTCCATCTGAAAATAATCCCGTCATTAATTAGATATTAGGCCTCAAAAAGTGGTACGTTTGTGGGCAGGTTTTTTTGATTGATAGGACCGTGGCGCAGTCAGGTTTCCTTTATAGGTGGGCGGGGCTTAGTGTTCTCGGTTTCCCAGTCGAATTCGATTCAAATCCACCGCTTGCTCTTCCTCAGCTTCTCCAAATATGGTCACTTCTGTCTCCAAATTAGCAAGATGGCGACTAGGAACCAAAACAAAAGTAGCAAGTAACGAGTCATTTTTCCTGGAGAACCATTCCCCATTAAATCCCTGATTATTTATACCAGTGGGTTGGTGCATGACGATATTCTGCGCAGTTCCCCACCAAGATATTTGATCCAAAAGACCTACTTTAAAATTTATGCTGTGGAACAATCCACTTTGTTCTCTTCACTTTAACAAAATTGTGCACAAATGTCAACAAAAACAGCTGAGGGGCACCAGGCCGTCACTGGGCATTGAATATGTGCCGTCTCCTGTCAATGCCAAACACTTTGGCCATGATTGTGGTTTCATCTCTCTTTTTGTGTGCATTTGACATTGGCTATGCCCAGAAAACAACCTCTCCAGCCAAGTACAATTAAAATCCACATTTAAAAACCACTTTCTAATTGTAACATAATGATAAATCAACATTAGCACGAATCTATAATTATATTAACCCTTAAAGTACTCGTTACAACTAAAACAACACAGTGGAGCCTCTGGCCAACCAGCCCCTCAAATTACTCGTCGCCTCCAGTTTGAATTGCCGGCCCCCGTCCCTGCATACCGTGCTATTAATTAGAATTATTTTTTGTTAAAGAGGACGTGAAACCAATAGGCATAATCTAAGAAATTTAAAAGGGTTTTTCTGAGGGGAGATTAACTGTTTCTTTCTGCCTTCTGTTCTGGTTTTATCCCTTTGTTTTGATAGAAAGAAGCAGCAACGGAATTCTCAGATTAAGACCATAATGCATGACAAAGCTTTTTATTAAAAGGCGTGTGGATATACAGTACACACACACACACACACACTGCTTTCCCCATCCCTGGAAGCTGTAGTATGTGTTGCAGTAGTATAGATAATCCTTTTAGCAGTACATGGAGATTCCTGTGGCGAAATAATTCTCATGGCACGGTGTCACTCCTTTTTTAAAATTGAAATGCACTCCTCCGCTGAATTCACCGGCGTCACTCGACCGGAATTCTTAGTGGGATCAGGAGTTTGGGAGCCACTTTCTCAGAAAATCTTTTTTTGAAATGGGATCCCTGCAGTATACGCCGAGGGTTTCAACACACTCTACAAGCTCAGAGATTTCTCCTCACCGACGGAGGAGTGAATCAGTGGGCACTTATTAGTCGGAGACTCTCCATTTCAAGGAGGCTGTGGAAGCGTTGATGGACACGTTGACCTTTTACTACCGAGCTGCACCAAAGTCCTCTTTATTGGGCTTTTATTTCTCATTTGCTTATTATATCAGCACTCAAACCCCGACGGAAGGGAGCTGCTAGCCATGAGGAAGTCGGAGGCCTTTGGTTTTCCCACTTCCTAATGACTCAGGGGAGGCTGTCGAATGCTGACGAACCAAATGGTTCTTTTATCTTCATTACAACGGAGAGGGGGTTCTTGTCCTGAACAGTTTTTAGCACCTCTGATAACCAATCAGAGATGAGCAGGATAATCACCAGGGATCAAATGTTAAGAAGGATTTTTGGAAAATAACCAAACCTTTTATGATGTGAAAAGGTTCTTGGAAATGGCTTGATTATATTTAGGCACTTAAATCACTAAGTTTGGATTTAATAATTTAATAAAGTACAACTATCGCTCCTAATATGCTGCTTGCACAAACAAATTGGGGTTATTTATCATGGCAGGACAGCATCCTTTGTTCATTACATTACATTTCATTTAGCTGATGCTTTTATCCAAAGCAACTTACAATAAGTGCATTTCAACCATGAGGGTACAAAACACAGAACAACAGGAATCAAGAAAATACAATTTCTTCAAGAAAGCCAAACTACAAAGTGCTATCAGTAAGTGCCATTTTAAGTGCTACTAAAGTTCTACTGTTCAAGGTGTTCAAACTGTATGTTTTTATATTGTTAACAGACTTAGTGTGTCCAGAGGTCGTCTCGACAAGCTGCATACGCTTAGCTCTGTTTGGAGTTGAATAATGCTAAATTTAGCCCTTTAGCTTTGTTTTTTGGTCTTAAAGCACGTGACACCGAGACGTCTCATAAGGCAAAGAGACCCCATCGATACTCTAGTGGACGGGTAGGTGTATTGCACACTTCGCCGTGACACCAGGTTTGAAACGTGGACATTTTTGAACCGGGAAAATTACCAAAATGAGAACTTTTAATGCTCCAATGCTTTTACCGAGACTGGCATGCGCTGGTACCCAGCGGCTCTGAAAGTCCAGTCCAGACTTGAAGGCGCAAGATTTAGTCTTCATGTGTTTCATCAGAGCACGGTACAGCGTTCATGTTGGTGTGCTGTATAATCAGGATCAAAAGCTGCGCAGGGATACGGAGAGCATTGCTCAGCATTTACAGTAAAAAAAAAAAAAAAAAAAAAAGTGGGTCTCATAAACAAGTGTTTGTCTGCTGCGGTCAGCATTTCCACTCGAAATCCCAACACTAATTAGCTTTGAGATGGTGCAGAGTTGCACATTATGTTGTCAAATTCTCTAAATGCACACACAAACACAAACACACACACACACACACACACACAGAGCATAAGCCCATGTTTTCTGTAATTAATCAGCGATGTGGGACTCTATTCACCGAGCAGAATGTAAAACACTGAATTTAAATGGGGAGAGTACATATTAGACACCGCTGGCCCTGCATACGCAAGCTCCCCTCGGCCCCTCTCTCTCCCACCTCGGATAATACGCTGTATTTTCTACCAATTAACGAGGCTTCTCTCCGTGGGATGATCAACTCGCTGGTCCCCGTCGATAAAAAAAAAGAAAAGAAAAAAGAAAAACCCCTCTTCTGTCGTCTCAGAAGTATCCGAGGAGCCGTCAGTTCGAAAGCACATAAAAGGTCAAAAACACGCAACCGCAGTAAAAGACTCCTGCAGCCATGTTGGAGTGCGAGTGCTGCGCTTTAATGATGGACGCGGTGTTAATTGACTGTTATCACTCTTTGAGTGACCGTTAATTACTGGTTGGAAGTCTGTTGGAGGTTTTGGTGAATCCATTTACCTTGTCGCCATTTTCTTCCATCGGTGGTGCAACGATTAGTCGATTCATGACGTACTTGATTGAGAAATTCAATTTTTTTTTTATTTTTTTTTTGATGATAGCTTGTTGAATAGGAATATTTTCTGGTGCATTTATTTGATAGTAGATAATAAACTGGATATATTTTGGTCGTGGACTGTTGGTCGGGACAAAACAAGACATTTTAGGCTACAATTTGGACTTTGGGAAACATTGGTCGACATTTTTCATCTTTTTAAAGACCACACAACTAATCAATTAATCAAGAAAATAATTGCCACATTACTTAATAATGAAAATAATTGTTAGTTGCTGTAGTTGGATAATGATCATAAGTGCCATGTTGTAGATTTACATACACTCTAGTGTCATGTTTTCCTCGTCTGTTTCTTCTCCTGTTTGAGATATGATATATTCAAAGTTGCCATGGTGATGATTCGCACCTTTTTTTTTTTTTTCTTTCTGCCTCGGTGTGCATGCCTATTAATTTGTGAATGACACTTGCAATCAGTTGATTTGCCTCTGGTGAGCCAGATTTTGTTGCATAACATGTAAATCCACTTTAGCCTTTCTTTTCCTCGCGGTGATTTCTGAAGGACCAAATTAACTCTACAATAGTCAATAATACCCAAAACAACAGTGTGAGCAAAGTACAAAAACATGTATATATTCACCTTAATGTTCATTTAAAAATGTAATCTTAGAACATCAGTTTTGGAAAAGTTCTGAACAAAGTGATGATAAATCAGTAATTGTTGTTTTCTTTGGTCTGTTTTTCAGTTCCTCGCTTTCTCTAAACCGCAACCAGTCTTCCCGCGGGAGAATATGTTATTAACAGTAGGATTTCTTTTGGCGGCGCTCTCCCTCCCGACATTAATAATAACTGTTGTAGCAGATAATAGCCGTAATGAAGCAAGGATGTGGTTTTTAATTTCAGAGGGGGCGGTGGAGACATTTTTAATCAGCGCTTGAACTCGAGGTTACGCTTTTTTTCTTCTTTTTTTTTTTTGGACTGCAGTTCAACTACATTTGTAGCTCTTTCATACTTTAATCACCTCTGATACCCGAAACACTTCCTCACACGGCGCGCAGGCGTAACAAAACAAAGCAGCGCGTCGTTTGAAACTGGCCGTACCGTTGGGGTCGGTTGTTTTGTTCCCAGGCGACGGTAGAGCTAAGGAAGTGCGACTTCGAAGCGGTCGCATCTCGCCGCCACGACAGGAGAGGTAAACGTCGACTGAATCCATCGGTTGTTACTTGTGACACAAGTTTTCAGGTCCATAAGAAAGTAGAGTTTGTTTTTTTTTACCCCCTTTTTGCATACGAAAGTAACTATTTTAATTTTAGTGGAGTGGGAATTGTTTGTAGTGAGTATACAGAACCGCAATGCAGATCAGCCTGGCCGGCCTGGGTGTTATTGCTGTAAACAGTTTCAGATGTACATTACTTGGATAACAAACAAGCAAACGTTCCCTGTGTGTAGTGCAATGACTCCATCTGTCCAGTAGGAGCAAAGAATGAGACATATGGAGGCACAGAAGCCAAACATTGCTGCTACTTTGCATCCGTGTGTGAACGCAGCTTGCGAAGCATTTATCCAAACTGATCAAAGTGCATTTTGCAGGTTTTTTTTTTTTTTTTTTTATTTTTTATGTGTTTCTCTGCAGCTTATCGGCTAGATCGTTAACTAGTCTGCTAATTCATAGTTTTCAGTCACGTGACCAGGCCGGAGTCCCGGAGGGAAAAAAAAACCCGCATTGACTGTATATAAAAGTGGACGTAGCTTCCGGTTTTAAAATTGAGGTCGATGTAGTGCCTAAAGCCGCAATACCACCGAGTGCCACTAGAGGTCGGCTTCAAAAAGCCTCCGGCTCCATAGACTCCCATTCAACCAGTCTCGAGTTTTGTTCGCTGAAGTCGCTCCTTCTTATTAGCTTCCTGGCGGTCCATCTGAAAACCAGATGGGCGGGGACGTAGTATCGCCGTGTTTCCAATCAGATCGAGTCAGAGCTCCCAGCTCGTCCAAATATGGTCGCTTCCTGCGAGTGGCCGCAACGATGCGACGTCACGTGAAAACTACGAATAGACATTAGCGGCACACTTTCTGTAGTGAATATCCGTTGCCACGAGGCAAAATTATTGTACTCGAGTCTTTGTGCGTTACATCCTGAACGTTCGGCCCCGTGATGATGCTCCACGCCGCTTCATTACCGAACGTACACCTGGCTTCTGTAATACTGAATGAAAACCGTCACTATTTCCCGGACTTCCTCTGAGGTTTAATCTTCCTTCCTTGCGAGCCGCTGTGTGGGATCCGTTTTTGCATCTGATCATTGGACCAATAAATACACGGTTTCTTGGCGTGCACGAACCATGGACATTACAGTAAGAAAGAAGAAGAAGAAGAAGAAAAAAATTCCTTGCAGGGCTATGAAATGACATATCACATAATAAACCCCCGGCAGAGACAAATAAAGGGAGCAGCGATGCTTTATTTCGGCACGCTGCCTCTCTATCTCAACAGGAAGTCGGAAGGAGAGCGAATCTAAACAAGCGGCGCTCTCCTCGTTTCCTTCCCGCTGCGAGAGATCAATTGAAGATTATCATTTCTTTGACTTTTCCCTTTTACCGCCGCTTACACCCATTGTGGGGACATACTGTATAAAGTGAGCGTGAAGGCTGGAACTGCTGCACAGGAGCCACCGTGTGTGTGTGTGTGTGTGTGTGTGTGTGTGTGTGTGTGTGTGTGTGTGTGTGTGTGTGTGTGTGTGTGTGTGTGTGTGTGTTTTTGTGCGTAAGAAATTGTCGTTCCTTCCCGTGTAAGGCCATACAACAAGCTGTAGATTTTCCTCAAACAATAAAAAGTGGGGGAATTTATGTTGTTGCGTTATTCCCTTCCCCCTGCACATGCCGAGTTTATCGGCGCCGACGTGTTTTATCTCCGTCTTTTTTTTGCCTTTTCTTTTTCTTTTTCTCCGTGGTGCTGCGCTGCACTTTAATCAGCAGCTCCTGCAAGCAGCTCCCATAAAGCTCCGCTGCTCGCCGTCAACCTCCACCCCCCCCTCTCTCCCCTCCCCCCTCCCGAGTGTAGTTCACAGGCGAGTCCGGCTCTCCTCCTCCACATCCTCCTCGGGTTTTAAGTACACATTTGTTCTTTCCGACTCTCGAACGAGACTTGGATAAGGAGCAAATGAAACGTACGAGGTAAACTCGCCCCGATAACATCAACCGTGTCGGTGAGGACAAATATTATCCACCGGACTCGGTACTTTATGTTAGAACACAGCGTCAGGACCGTTTAGGAGAATGTGTTTTAGCATCAGGCAGGACTTCATTTAATTCTGTCCATCCATCCATCCATCCGTCCGACTGTCCATCCATCCATCATCCATCCATCCTTCCTTCCTTCCATCAGTCCATCCATCCATCCATCCGTCCATCCATCCGTCCATCCATCCATCCATCCATCCATCCATCAGTCCATCCATCCATCCATCCATCAGTCCATCCATCCATCCATCCATCAGTCCATCCATCCATCAGTCCATCCGTCCATCAATCCATCCGTCCATCCATCCATCCATCAGTCCATTCATCCATCCTTCCTTCCTTCCATCCATCCTTCCTTCCTTCCATCAGTCCTTCCATCCATCCTTCCTTCCTTCCATCAGTCCTTCCATCCATCCTTCCTTCCTTCCATCAGTCCTTCCATCCATCCTTCCTTCCTTCCATCCATCCATCCATCCATCCATCCATCCATCCATCCATCCATCCATCCATCCATCCATCCATCAGTCCATTCATCCGTCCTTCCTTCCTTCCATCCATCCTTCCTTCCTTCCATCAGTCCATCCGTCCATCCGTCCATCCAGCCGTCCGTCCGTCCGTCCATCCATCCATCCATCCATCCATCCATCCATCCATCCATCCATCCGTCCGTCCATCCGTCCATCCATCCATCCATCCGTCCATCCATCCATCCATCCATCCATCCATCCATCCATCCATCCATCAGTCCATTCATCCATCCATCCACCCATCCATCAGTCCATCCATCCTTCCTTCCATCCATCCATCCTTCCTTCCATCCATCAGTCCATCCATCCATCCATCCATCCATCCATTCTGGTAAAGACAAAAGTTAGAGAAGTATTGTCAGCTTTTTAGTTTTAAAAACCAGGTTTGTTTTGGACTCCACGACACTGATGGGACAAACATCTAATGAATTAAGAATTAAGAGAAGTCGCGTTTATGTTCAACTTGATGGTGCGTGTCTATTAAAAAAGCTGAGAGCCCTTTGCCTCATATCTGTTGTCAAAAAGTTGTGAACCCGTTGCCTCTTAAAGACACCGTGTGTGTGTGTGTGTGTGTGTGTGTGTGTGTGTGTGTGTGTGTGTGTGTGTGTGTGTGTGTGTGTGTGTGTGTGTACGATATCACACTCCTCCTGTTGTTTGGATGGTTTGACTCGTAGGTTATCGCCGTTATCGCATCGCATTATTCTTCTGTTGTCTTGACGTGCTGATACAGTACGGTTCCTTCCCGGTGTTTAATGAGCCACACCTAATCTGACATCAGGTCGGCTTTCTTTACCGTCGGGGAGGAAACAAAAACTCGCATCACGAGCCAGCTGAGACGGAAACGGAGGCAATGGGCCGGAAAGCAGATACGATTTTCTCGCGCTCAAACAAAAACAACTTGACATTTCAGAGCCCGAGTGCGGACTCAAAAACAGACAAATGCTTTAAACTGCAAATATATCCTCGAGGAAGTTTTTATGTTTGGTAGGTTGTTGTGCGATATGTAGACACAAACTTACTACGTTGTTATTCATGCCGCATCTCCCCACAGCTGTTTTATTCATTTCATTATTTATTCCTACATTTTAAATTTCTCAATCTCAAATTAAAATGTCAACTTTTGCATTTGAAAAGCATTTTTTAAAAACAAAAAAAACAAAAAATTCTGTTCGCAAATGTCATTTCATAAATCCACAACCTCATTCCTCCCCGGACGTCACTTTTGCCATTCGAGTGTCTCTTCAAGACTAGAATCAGGGTGTTCCCACTGCGACGAGGTTAATTCACCCGATAAGACGTGATTTATTGGTGCCGGCGCGCCGTGCCGCCCCTCCGGCAAGATGCTGATGATACCGAGATCTGATTAATTAACATGACTGTTGACAGAGTCACGGAGGGCTTAGCTGCTGCGGTGCCAGTGGAGGGTGGTGGGCGATTATTTGATGAAGAAGCTTAGGAATTTGTACCTAATTTTTTTGGAAGTATTTTAATGCCAATATTTATTCAAAAACACAATCTGCCAAAATTAATCACCAAACATTGGTTTAAAAAAGAAAAAAAAGACAAATGTATAGGCTCAGGTTAAGTGTTATAACGGAAGGGGAAACCTGCTTTATATCGCCGCAAATATTGTAATTTCTTCGTTAAATTGGTGTCCGGGCATTGAACTGTAGAAATTTACCGAAAAATCCTGAAACCAAAACGTCTTGATTTAAATCAATTCCACGTTAAATGTTTTTCCAAACACGACGGGGCTGACATTGAAAATGTTTCTACTGTATAAAAGTTATCTCTCTTAAATCCATATCGGAGGCGGCCGGTCGATATCCACACACACACACACACACACACACACACACACACACACACAATGCCCGACTCCTCTTCCCATCTCTTATCTGTTCTCTGACACTTCACTTCTTCCCGTCTGATCTCTCCGTCCCTCCCTTTCTTCCTCTTCCTGACGAGGCCTCTCGCTTTCTCTTTCTCTTTCTCTTTCTCGCTTCCTCACATTGATTAATTCCACAGGGTTGCCTTTTGATGCTTTTCAAGCCCCGTCCTCCTACCACCGCCCCGGGGCTACGCAGACGACCGGAGGGACACTGACTCAACGGATTGAAGCTCGGAGATAGAGGGAACTTTTTTCTTCAGTCAAAGATCAAGACACTTCTTCCTCCCACAGCTGTTGATAGAGAGTGTTGAAAGAGGAGAGAGGGGGGGGGGGCGAACTGCTCGGAGCCCTCGGTCTTTGGAGGAGGAGGAAATTATTTTACCTGATCGACAGGGACGTTTTAAAAAAAACACACAGCCCGGGCGGGGTGTTTTTTTTTTAAACGTCGCGCAGCTTTTCGGTTTTGGATAAAACAGACCGGACTACAGCTGACACCATCTTTTCTATCCTCGGTCGTCGGGACTAACACCGCATCCGTGTTGCACTGCAGGGAACGCAGTGACCATGTGTAACTTCAGTTTTGAAGACCCAACTCAGATTTGATCAACGGCGAGTTCTGTTGTGTTTGTCCAATAGACTGTTTATAAAAGCTTCCGGGTCCGAAAAGAGAAAGAACAACGTGGAAGTGCTTTAAAGTGCAATACCACCGAGTGCCACTAGGGGGTTGGCGCCCAAAAGGCTCCGCAGACTCCCATTCAATTTGTCTCATGAAATGTTGATTGCTGGTTGGTTGTTAACCGTCTTCTAGCAAAATAAAAAAAAAATGAAGCCTTTTTTGGAGCCGACCCCTGGCGGCCCTCGATGGTACTGCACTTCATGGCACTTCCGTAATGGCCTCAGTTTTAAGACCCAGAAGCTTCGTCCACTTTTATATAGTCTTAAGGCCTTCCAGCAGGACGCAGATACATTTAAATAGTTAAACATAGTTAGAGTAAACACAGCTTAAAATAGTACAAAAACAAAAAAAAGTTTATTTATAAAGGTTCTTGTTTTTTCTAGTTTTAAGTGTCGTCATTCCTCACCTGTCCACCAGGGGATCCCGTTATATTCCAAGCCCAAAACTCCTGTGGCTCAGTCCTTCGTCAGCTGTCGCCTGCCCCATCATTTGTGTGTGTGTGTGTGTGTGTGTGTGTGTGTGTGTGTGTGTGTGTGTGTGTGTGTGTGTGTGTGTGTGTGTGTGTGTGTGTGTGTTTGGTTGTGAGGGAGAACAATAGTCTGAGACAATGACAGGACGTTATTAAATGTGAAGTTGATGTTCTCTCTTTAGCTCTGCTGATGCTATGGCGCAATTTGTCCTAAGACATAACTGCGGTTACTATGATACGGAGACGTCAGGCTGAATTACTGACATTTACATATGCTCACGCGCCCTCGTTCAACCCCACGTCGGCGGAGATTATTATAATTATTGCAAGAAACAGGCACCCAAAATTAAACCCTTCGCATAAGCAAGGTCATTATTCTCTTCAGCTTTCCAGGTTTGTGATTTACCCTGTTTGGCCTCGTTAAGTCGTCTCCGTCGTTAAATTTCTCCGTCGTGCGTCTTTGTTAAAGTGTCTCGCGTTCTGCACGACATCCGCGCGATGTTGTTGTTTTTTTTTTACGAGGGAGGTATCGATGTCTGGAAACCAGACCGCCGTGCGCTCGGTTTAACCTCGTTCTTGGCCGACGACGAGCCGTGTCTTATTGTCGCTGGCTGTCTTTTATCGGCGGATCAACCCGGAGGTTGCTCCGTGTTGTGTTTCGGTGAGCTGGGGCAAAAAAAAAAAAAAAAAAAATGTAAGCAGCTTCGACTGTGATTCTTTTGATCGGAAGGGCAAGAAGTTTAAAGATTTTGTCTGCCGGTGCGTGGCGCGCCGAAGGGAAAGAAAAGAAAGGAGCTTTTTATTTTTTATTTTTTTGAGTTGAAAGGTGTGCCTGGCTTCTGGTTTTTTCGGGCCGTTGTCACGCCCGCCGTATATTTTTCTGATTGCAGATATTGCGCTGTGTTCAAATGGGGTCGTATTTTGCGCGTTTGCGGAAATTTCAGAGGTCGTGGAAGTTCATTTTTTCCCCCCCGATGTTCAGTTGGTTGCAATTAACAACCTCGCCACCAGACGCCACTGAATCCCTCCCTGTGATCCTTCAAGTCGTTTTCCTGCTCCCCGCGAGTGTTCAGCAGGAAGGGGCACCTCTCAGGATCGGTCACTGATATAATCCGCCATTAGAGAAATGTGTAATTTAAACTGGCGAAAGATATAAAAACAGAGAAGTCTGAATGGTTTCAATGTTTCCTGCTCGCACAGTGTGATTGTCTGCTGTGAGGGTTTCTTCATCCTCTCTTTCAGGCAATCGTTTCACCTCGCTTTTATTAAAAAAAATATACAGTAATTTTTGGACGGAGGGAGGATATCAAGTCACAGTCGCTCCACTGGTCTTTTTCTTTTATTCATTTACAAAGCCGAGTATAAAGTAGTCAAATCCAGCCCGAGCGCCGCACCTCTGCTTCGTAGCCTTCAGCCATTATTCTGGAGCCCGGTGTCGCCTAATGCAGCCTTTCTTCTTTTTTTTTTTTCTTCTTCTTCTTCTTTTCTTTTTAAACGCCGAAAAAGATTCAAGTCCCCGGTTCCTCTCTCGGTCGGGCGGCTCTGGGAGTTTTTAAACTCTGATCGAGCGTAGAGCGAGTGGGCGGGAGGCCCGAGCGCGGCGGCCGGCGGCGGATCGGCGCCGTGACGTGACGAGAAATCTATCGGAAAGCGTTATCGGCACACTTTTTCATTTCAACAAAGAGGTTCACCAGAAGCCTTTTTCTTTTTTCCACCCCCCCCCCCTCTTTGATGACAAAAGAGAGTCCGATGACAAACGCCTCATAATCGCACCTACCCCGGTGAAAAAATACCAAAGCACTTGTTGCTCCGAGCAACGGCTCTCTCTCTCTGCATGCACATCCGTGCAAATGTGACTATACTTGTGCAGTCGCCTGCCCGCCGGGAGGGGGGGGGGGAATCAGTATTCATGTGCCTGGATTCATATTTCATTTCATGAGATAAGGAGGGTGAGCCAGCGAGTGAGGACAGATTTGGGTTGGTATGAAGCCCCCCCGAATGAGCGACTTTCAGAAGGGAGACGTGTCGCACCGCCTCAGACGGGATCCGGCTTCACGTCGTCCGGGCCAAAGACCGTTTACATTTACAAGGTGTGTATTAGATCCGTGGCTACATTCACACCAGGAAAATCGACCAGCGATCCATAAAACAGTCGTGACTCCAAAGACCGTCAAAACATAATTCATATTTCATTCAAGGTAAGAAACAAAAAAATATTTCACATCAGCGGTTCAGGCGAAGTTGGGCCTCAGAAAAGGGTGACGTTTATTTTTTTCATCATGATTTTAATCACGTTTTTATCAACTGCAGTTTTAATGGTGTCTGTCCCGTAGACTGTTTAAAAAAAAAAAATTTTTTTTAAAAATGGTCAGTTTATTGTTGGCGTTGTTAAGTAAAGTTCTTATTTTTTATCAACCTCCGGTCGGGTTTTCGCCAATCAGCTCGCTCCTCCCTCCCGGCTCGTCCAAATATGGTCACTTCCTGCTCCGGGCTGCTCCGAACTAGCGACGGGTGACGTCACGTGTGCAAATTTAATTGAATTCCCCGGAGACTTTGGTCCTGATTAGGAACTTGCATGGAGCCTCGTTCGCTGAGACTTGAGACTCGTACGTGACTCGCTCATCTTTGTCCAAGCACTGGCACATTAATTCCTTAAAGTTGCGAGATATTAGCGTTATTAGGTCAGGATCTGTCCAGCGTGCCCAAAACTGTCGTTTCGTAAATTGGCCACGGCCCGCTGAGGGCGACCACGCGTGGAGTCGATCGGGCGTCTGTCTCGCGGCAGATAGGATTTACGGAAAAACAATCTCTACTGGCAAATTAATCACCATAGCAACCGCTGCTCAGGCGTGCGGTGCCGGGAACGCTCACGCAGTCTCTTCAGATGGTCGATTTTAAGGACCTAAAACTGAGGAAAACCTCAGCTGTTGTTGTGCGCGGAAGACCAAACGACACACACACACACACACACACACACACACACACACACACACACACACACACACACACACACACACACACAAATAAACCTTGAACCGTCATTAAAGTTCTGCGGGTCAAAGTTCGGTCTCCGCGTCCTGACCCGACCCTCCGTGTCGGTTAACACCGCTGAGCCAGCGGAAACGCAACCAAAAGTCTCCGCGCTGAACTCCTTTTACTCTCAAGGTGTCTTTTTTTTTTTGTGCGTGTGTGTCTTTTTTCGAGAGCGCCCGCTGTCTTCAAAGCCCTCCCAACACGGGGCCTGTTAGCGCTGCTATTAAATGATTTGGTCTGCATTATTCAAAGCTGCGGTAGAGATTTAAAAGATTTAAAATGGAACTTCTACCAGCGTCCGGCGCTAAAAAGGAAAAAGAAGAAGGTCATCGGTCTCTCAGAGGAGAAACAGTCTCTGAAACCCAGATCGGAGGGTTTTTTTTTTTCTTTCTCAGATATTATGTTGACTCATAAAAAACATTAACTGGGTCGTGACACCCGAGAAGCTCCGGCAGATGAAAGGTGCGCCGAGTCGTCGGTGAGACGGGAGGTCGGGACTGGAGGAAATTTGAAGCACATTGACAAGGTGCCGGTCGGTCAGGGAGTTAATGAAAACGCTGCCACCGTCCGAACCCACGACCTCATTAAGAAACAATATCTGGGCGGACAGGTGGAGGACGTCGTGGACGAGAGGGAGACGGCTTCGCAAACGGCAGCATCCTGTACTTGGAGAGGTTCTTTTACAGTTGAATATTTTTAAGTAAATAATCGGGGTTTTTTGTTTTGGTTTTTTTTAAACTGTATTCACAAGATGCTTAAAAACTGTGACCAGAAGAGGAGTCACAACTGAATAAATAAATCCCCCCCCCCCCTCCAAGAGTTACAGTGTTTCTCCGAGATAAGATTACACAACCTTACATCATTACCCCGGCTCGTTCTCGCATTTCCACGTGGCGTCCTTCACAATGTGCCCGGGGACGCTTTGCCGTCCACCATTTGCGTTCGGCGTGTTTTTAACGTTTCGTTCCTCGCAGCCGGCGCCTCGTCGTGAGCGACAGAGCGGAGGAGTTCAAAGGTTCTGATCATCTCTCCTGTCAATCAAACTGCCTGATCGGTTTCATCAACGTTGGCAAAAGTTTAGGGTGGTCAAAACTCCGCACCTCTGTCTCCAATCAAACTGTGAACGTTGACTTCCATTAAAAATTAAAAAGGTTCTCTGTGATCCGGTCTGTGGGACTGAGGCCGAGGGGAAAATGCGTCTCCTCTGATGTCCAGTATGTCCCGACTGTTTCCTGTCCGATGTGATGATGCAGCGTTAAAAGTCATGATGTCCTGAGCAGTAATGTTTCTGTCAGAGTGTCAGAAAGCTTCAGAGTCACAACATCAACACGTCTGAGCAGGAAACACATTTTCTCTGCAGGTTGAAGGTTTTTCTGTTTTTTTCAGCATGAAAAGTGAATAATTATTGGAACCACGCAGGAGGTTCACTTTTAGTAGCGCAGACAAACTTCCTAATCATTTCTTTTGCTGAACTCGACGTCCTGCGCCGGCACCGATCTCCTGACACTGAATTTTTTTTTACTCAGAGTATTTGCGTAGAATCTAATTTGCAGTCGACGGGGGTCGAATTGTTTGACGAGGAGCTCGTGTTGATTCGTCTGAGTTTCACCGTGACCAACGGCATCGGACATTATGACACGTAAAGAATATAAACGAGGACTCGGTCTAGACAGAGACGTGGTCCGGTTTTTTTTTTTTGCGTGTTGGATTATGAAATTCGAAAGAAACCAAATATGAATGAGGATCGACGACGGTCGAGCTCCTGAAACCAGAACGCGTGTTTATTTCCTTCTGAGCGTCGGCTGCGTTCGTCGTTGTCGTCGTCGTCTCGTCGATTTATTTGGAGCTTCGTCCGGCCCGGTTTCTGCTCATTACGATCCGTCAAGTCACTAGACGACAAGCTGCTCGGGCAGGCAGGCTCCATCAGACACACATTTATGCGTCGTCATACAAACGCACACACACGCGCACACACACACACACACACACACACACACACACACACACACACACACACACACAGCAGAAAGCAAGCCATGCTCTGGCTGTTTCTGTTGGCTGCCGACGTTTGACGTTTGTTTTTGCTACGCACTCTGGGTTGTCAGAATTTCATCTTCTCAGTGAGAAATGTTGAGGGGAGGTGTGTGTGTGTGTGTGTGTGTGTGTGTGTGTGTGTGTGTGTGTGTGTGTGTGTGTGTGTGTGTGTCCGTGGTTGAGAGGAAAGGAAGCAAAGGGCATGACACACACACACACACACACACACATTATGTAAAAGCATCATTCCTTCTTGTTCAATCTGTCAGAATAAAGTGTTTCGTGCCATTAAGACATAAGACGGCCCGTCGTCTCCTCTCCAGAGTGCTGAGCATTTCTGAAGCTTTCAGAAATGTATTCTGTGTGTGTGTGTGTGTGTGTGTGTGTGTGTGTGTGTGTGTGTGTGTGTTTGTCTCATTGCGAGTAATGGACCCTACGAGAGCGCAGCGGTCTGCCAATGATAGATGAAGCTGTAATGGCGGCGGCTGTTGAAAACACATTTATCAAACAACAGCTATTTTCATTTAGCGCTTAACACTGACCGCTGAGTATGTTGTTTCAAACAAAAGGACGCACTCCTCCGTCTCTGGGATTTCTCGAATTATTACCGACGGACCTGCTTCGTCCGACCGAGGTCGCCCCGAGGTTACAGGCTCGCGCCACGCGGCAGGATTCGGAGTTCGCGAGATAACTTCGTATTTAAGGCAACTGGGTTTTCGGAGGGGGGGGGGGAGGGGTCGACTTCTTACCGGGATACATCGCCACGGTAACTTATGCTGCAGACCTAACGCTGTTTTCGAAGCGGGTTGCGTTCGAGATGACGGACCCAAAGGTGTTCAAGCTCCGCCCACCGACCGCTCAATTCTCTTGGAAAACGGCGTCACCCGCCGATCGCAGAGGATCCCGTCGCGCTCGAAGCACAGACAGCGAGAGGATCTCCGTCAAGTGTTCGGAGAAACGGCCCGTGGACCCGTCCGTGCTTGCGATTGGTCAGGGGGGCTGCAAACCCCGCCCCTTTTGCGTGAACGCTTTGAATTGTGAGACCCCGGGTTGAGCTATCGAGTTGGTAACCACCTCCGTGTGACTGCTTGGGATCTGAAGGCCTACCAGGCCGCCGGTCTCCGAACCTTTTTCATCGGGGAGCTCCACGATCTACCGGGTCGGTTCCGATCAACCGGTTGGAGATCTCGAAAATGGTTTTCCACTCCAGATTAGTCGACTGCAAAGTGTTTCATTCCGGTATCGGCAGATGAAAGCGGCCTTCACCGATCACCCGACAGACTGCTCGTGTTCGGGGCCTTATTTTTGGTCAATTATTATGCAGCTTGTTATTGTGATCTTCTAACTCTTCATAAGCCCAATCTATGTTTGCAAACCTCGGGCAGGACCTCGCTAATGGTCCTCAGCTCGTCACAAAATCTGGAATTGTCGCTAAGGAAGACAGAGTCTTTGCTTTTTAGGCGATCTCAGCTGTGACAGACCCAAAAAAGCGAGCTCACGGTGGTCTCTTAAAATCTCCTCCTAAAACTAACTTATGGCTTTAATTAAATGTACAACACAAAGAAGTCAGTGAGAATCCACTGTGAACGAGAGGCTACTCTCAAACTTGTCCGAGGTATAATTTCAAAGTTGCAGGATAACGCTCTAATAATTCAGCTTTATTTCATTTTGTATGTTTCGCCCGAACTGACACAGAAAGCAAAAATCAATATCCTGTGTTTGAAACTGACATTTCTGTCCCTTTTCAAATCCTGACTTCCAGTTTGTGCACAGTACCGAGTTTGTATTTGTGCTCACTTAAAAGCTTTCCATCAATAACCACCCCCCCCCTCCCCTCACCCCATCAATAACACTAGTCTATCTCTCAGTCGTGCCCGAGAGCTAGAACCGAGAGTTATGGGATATAAAGTCAATCCCTACGGTGGCAGTTACGCCGGCAGCCGCGTTGCCGGCAGCGACGCTTATCCGAGGTCAGTTCCTGTGTGTGCGTGTGTTGAAGCACACTGTAAGAACAGACGGCCTTAATGAGACAACAGTGAAATGAGCTTCGAGTGAGAATAATCCTGCCGAGGCTCGCAAACAATAAACATCCCGTTTTCGCGACGGTCCCCGAGATCTCGCACGGCAAAGAGCTCGTTTGTACCGCTGACATTTGGAGTGAAATGAAACACTCGCGAGGAGAGTAGAAATATATCAACCACTATTAAACGGATGGCCCGGAAATGTTGGTTTTCCCATAGATAGAATAGTACTACCTTGGGATATCTATTAAAAAAAAAAAATTCATCTAGCGCCATCATCACGTGTAAATTACAAATGGTCCAATGCTTTGGTTGATTGCCGAAATACCTGCGAAACTAACCTCAACCTCCACCGTACTTTGTGTTTCGGGCTGATGAGATCATTCTTGAACGCCAGCGCTCTGAAAATGAATTACTAAATGGTTAAAAAAAAAAAAACAGTTTGCTCACAGATCGTTAAGCGTACGCAATCTCACCTCCAGCTTAATAACTCACAGAACTGGAGTTACGTCCAGTAATTACTATTTACTAAAAGAAATCCACGTTGATTTCTGTTTTCTCACGGACTGGAAACGATCCCAAACTTCTTCCCTCTCCAGACGTTGTCGCTCTTCCTACTCCGTCACGTGACCTCCCTCTTTGAGCCGGGTGGTTTTCGGCGGCGGCGACGCCGCGGGGCACCTTCGGCGTTATCTCCGCGAAGCCAACGGCGTTGACAAAACGTCCGTACTCGACGCCGTGGGAATAAGAACGACCGCTGATCACGGCCTCGCAGAGTCTCGTTCCAATAACGCGGGGGAAGTGTCAACCGGAAGCTCACCAACCCTGGTGGGGCAGAAGGGTTGGTGAAGCATTGTGGGAAAAAAAAAAAAAAAATTCTGTTTTGGTCTTTTTTTCTACTTTCTATTGGTGCATTACTGTCGCTCAGATAAACAACCCTCATGGAGATCCACCGCCGACAACAATCTGGGCGTTAAACAGCTCGTCGGGACTCCGCGACGCCGAGATCGCGCCGAACTATCGGGAAATAACGGGGAGAACAACGGGTACGGTGTGCACGTGAGAGGGAGGACGAATGGAGGAAAAAAAAAGAAAAAAGAAGTAGTTTGGAAATGAGGGGGAAACTGAGGATTTGGATCAAACCAGAAGGTTGAAAGTTAGACTCCGCCAGCTCGTGTCATCACTGGCTCCTCGGGGGGGGGGGGGGCCTCAGGGATCTCGTTCACCCGGGGGAAATGAATCCCGCTTTCAGCGGCGGTTTTTAACATGTCCTCATTCGCTTCCCCCTCAGCATTGTTGTCATATTCAGGGGACTTCTGTGAAATCGACTCTCTCGGGGCGGAAGGATTAAGTGAATAAAAAATGTCGAGTCGGGCTCTGTTGTCGTGAGGACCGGCGCCGGTTAATGACTGTCATTTTTTTGATTTCGCGGGACGTCGGCCTGCTTTAAACCGCTCTTTTGGTTCAGAGAGCGAGAGATCCTGTAACATGTACGACTTTGGTTTAGTGATCATATATCGTGTGTTGTAATTATATATTATCACGAAAACCAGGTGCAGCGCTCGCACATCAAGACCCGACGTCCCACGTCCTCGTGAAAAGCGTCCTTGTCCGCGCCTCCCGGTTTTCACCAGTGAACTCCACGTGGACACTTCGCTCGTGACCTCCGCGCGATCGACGGCTCGCTCGCCTCTCGGACCCGTTTGCCTTCAGCCGCCCACCGTTCAGCTTTTACCCCGAACCTCCGTGCCGCACCCGCCACGGCTGCACTTACCAGAAATGTCGCATTTATTCTGCTCAAACAAGTTGAAATTGGAATTCATTCATACTCACAGGATCAAAACTCAAAACTCGCATCTGGCCGTAGGAAAAATCCAAAGGTCGCCCTCCGCTGCGTTCCCGACGGATGCCGTGCAGGTCTCCTGAGTCCGTCGGCACCTCTTGAGGTTTGGCCTTGCCAGATGGGTATTGTGCTGAAAGACACCCCCCCCTCATCCCCGGGTCCTTGTCCAGCAGAACATGTTCCTTTACCTGCCGTTCGATCCTTTAAACCTCGTTGCTTTGCCCCAGTTGCCCGTTGTTGCGCCTCTGCTACCCAAACATTAAAGAAAAAAGAAAGAAGAAACTCCTCGACTTGAAGGATCTCAGTCGACTGGTGGTTTTCCTGTCTTCTTTTCATTTTTATTCCTGCTCTCTTGCAGCTTTTTTTTTTCCCCCGCCTCCACAGGAACCGGAACCAGAACCGAGGTCAAACTGAGTGGAATTTTAAAGCAACAGGAAGAGTTTGATGATATCTGGAGTCACGATTCATCGATTATTCAACGTGATTTCGTTTGGACAGGGACTCGGAGGAACTGGATGCGAGCTCGGTGCCCCCCCCCTCATCCCCCCCACCCCCTCCTCCTCCCACGTTACAACCTCACCTCCGAATCGCTTTCCCGTCGACGGGGATTAGTCTGATGGGACGTTAAAATAGAAGCAAAAAAAAAAAAAACAGGAGTTTTGTTTTCCACATCGACTCTATAATCAGGTTATAGGAAATCATTCGCGTGCGACAGCGGTGTGTTTTAACGGCGCGCCGATGTTTGTCGTCCGTCTCCCGCCGTCCGTTCTGCCTCTTAACGAACTGACTTTGCCTTTCGTCGATTCGAACGATCGCCGCCTCGCTGAAACCCGTCCACCCGTTTCAACTCCCCACCAGTAATTACCAATATTGTGCCGCTCGCCAATCAGAGCGAGCCTCAAGAATGTGTAATGGCAGTCGGAGGGCGTGTGTGTGTGTGTGTGTGTGTGTGTGTGTGTGTGTGTGTGTGTGTGTGTGTGTGTGTGTGTGTGTGTGTGTGTGTGCGTGTGTGACACGCTGAGTGGTTAATTTTACGACCTGTCTTTCCTCCTTACAAAAGGTGGTTCGACTGAGGAGGAGACAAATTTGATGCAGTCGATTTCGACGTGGGTGGAAGAGAGAGGAAAAAAGAAGAAAAAAACAACTCTGAAAGTCGGATTTCAATTACAGCGAGAGACGCGGGAGAAGGAGGATAAGACGAGAGGGGAACCATATTTAGACGCTCCGGGTTCCTAAAAGGTTTTCCAACTCCCGAGTGGAAAACACGCGACGAGTTATTTGCGTCGATCCGAGTCGCGTCTCCGCCCCGCGTGGAGCAATCTTTGTCTTTTTAATGAATTGGAGAATTGCACGATTTTGTTTCCGATCGCGCATCTACGATTGAACGAAGTAAAATGAGGATTTAAAAAAATAAAATAAATATAGGCCTCGGAGACCCTGGTTTGTTTTGTGCCGGTCTCCTATTTATCGCTCCTTCTTCGGCGGTGTGATGTCCGGCTGAGACCAGATCCAGATACTGGATCATTAATTAAAGACCGGCTGATCTGAGACTCGCGTGGAACTTTCAGCCTCTGCAGCTGCTTGGACTATTTTTCTGTCTTTCACCCAAACACACAAACAAACACACAAACACACACACACAAACACAAACACACACACACACACACACACACACACACACACACAAACACACAAACACAAACACACAAACACACACACAAACACAAACACACAAACACAAAAACACAAACACACAAACATAAACACACAAACACAAACACACAAACACACACACACAAACACACACACACAAACACAAACACACAAACACACAAACACAAACACACAAACACACACACATAAACACACACACACACAAACACACAAACACACACACACAAACACACACACACAAACACACACACACACGGCCCATCGTCCTCTCCGCGCCCAATGAATGCTGCCAAATTACTAGTTGTGTCCATATCTTGGAGTGCAAAATGAGCGGCTTTCTGCTTTCGGAGCTGCTGTTGAATATTCAAGCGGCTCTTTTCAAAAACCTGGCAGGCAGACAGAGCGCATAAATCCTGCACCTTCAATACTAATGTGGAGACGCCTCAACCGGCGGTCGCAGCGTCACCGCGAGATGCGAACGGGGACGCGTTCGGACTCCGGAGCGGCCTCGGGTGACACTTTTGGTCGCGTTGCCCGCGAGAGTCGAACGTCGACTCGTTTTAAACTCGCGTACGCAAATCACGCGTTTATCTTACGTATCTTGCGTAGTAACCCAACTCGCTATTTCTTCCTCAAACCGAACCGAACCCGCGACCTTTTTCGCAAAGTGTCATCGCTGTTACCGTGACGACGAAAGGTCCGTCGCCGCTACTCTCCTGGCAGTCGGGTGCGTGGGTTTTTTCTGTCGGTGTGAGGACGCGTCGGTCCCGTGGAGGGCGCTGAAAACACTCACGTCGTTGGAAATCGATGTATCCCGTCGGTACGAGGGAGTGTTTTTTAAAAAAAAAAAAAAAATTTGTTGTTGTTGTTTCCAACATTTTACGGCATTTGAAGGAGTTAAATTTAGATTTGTAACTTTGTTTAAATATCGTTGTCTGCGTAAATTATTGTTTTTGTTCGGGAGCACCCGGAGAAAGTCCAAGAGAGAGCGTGAAACTCCACACAGAAGGAACCCCCCGTCATAATAATACGTAGTTCTCATAAAACTGAGTCATTATCTTGGTGAGTATTTACAGCAGCAGGACATAAAATGTGAATATGAACAGTGCAACTGTAGAAAGTGTCTGCAATGTTTTCTTTTAAAGAGCTCCGGCGTTTCAGCAGCTCAATATCAAACACAAATATCATTAAAAAAATTATATATAAAAAAAAAAGGGTTGTAACTTAAAGTGTGAAGCGTTGTTAGCAGGCAGAGATGCATGTAATTTGTTTTCTCTGCCGCGTCATTAAAAATACATCCGCAGTTTTTTGTTCAACAGAAAAAGGGCACGTTGGGTTTTTCTTTCTTTTTTTCTCCACGGAGAATCAGCGCGCTGTTGTTTTTCATGAAGTTAATATCTGAGGCGTATTTATCTGACACGATAGCGCTTCAGACGTCTTCCAGGGATCCTTGCCCACCCCCCTCCCTCCAAAACCTGGGGTGGTGGAGGTGGTGGTGGGAGTGGCGGGGGGGGGTGGGGGATTTTTACTATCCAGGTTCATTTCCTGCTCGTTTGGTATCGCTGGCAAGGTGAAAGCAAAGCGTGAGTGAAGTGGCGCCGGCACTTAAGAAACGGTTTCAGTGTTCAATGTTTCCCCATAAAAAAGATTAAAACATAATAATTACACTTCTTCCCAACAAGTTGCACTTCATATCCAAACACGCAGGAGGTTGAGCGTTGTGCAAATCGCGATTAGTTCGCTGTAACCTCCCGGGAAATTCACTCTGCAGCTGCAGGTAAAACAGTCACAGAGAATGGATTTTATTTTTTTTATTTTTTTGTGTGGTCGTAGCAGTGGGGAGAATAATATACTTATTAATATATAATAAAAGTTCAGAGACCGCTCCCGGCGCAGGAGGAAGCCGTCGCCTTCCGCAGGAAGTAGCCCAAGTTACGTCACGTTGACCAACGTGATTTACGCACGTTTTTTTTTTGTGAGCGTCGGTTCCCGGGCAAACTCAGGAAATCTCCCGACGAAGAGCCTTCAAAATGAGGCGACGAGCCTGGAGAGTTGTTTTCAAGTAATATTCACCCCACCCACCCTGCAGTCTGTCGCAGAAGTATAACATACAAAGAAAAACAAAAATGTTTCTGCTTCCCAATATGTGCATAAACAAAAATACATTTGCCATTTTACATATTTTGTTTCAGTGCATTTTAGTCATGGTTTGAGTTCAGCTGGAGGTTATTCACTCATTTAGTTGTGTTTTTCACAGTTTTACTCATTTTTCTAACTTCACTTCGGGCTCCGAAGGAAAAAAAAAACAAAAAAAAACGTCATGACTCACAAACAAATGGACACCCTGAGGGAGGTCATTGTTTCAGAGGAAATACAAGCTTATTCTTAGCCCGGCACGGTGGCTCTGTTCACTCGCTAACTTTCTTTTTAGCGATCACACACACACACACACACACACACACACACACACACACACACACACACACACACACACACACACACACACACACACACTCCCTGTCCTCCTTCCTCCTCTGTCTAGTTAAGTGACTGCTGGATCGATAGCAGCGAGAGGAGGGTGAACCTTCCCGATGTAGTTAATTGGTGGGGAGACTGTTTTGAATGGAAATCGTTGGAGCAGAAAAGAGAGAGAGCGAGAGCGAGCGAGGTGAGAAACGAGTGCGTGTGCAGTCATCTGAATAATGTAGATAACCCGTCGTGACACCCAGAAATGTACTTTTACACTAACATTTCTACTCGTGCATGAATTCAGACATATGCATTAATATGGCAGCACAAACATGCACAGACCGAATGCCAGTCCGCTAGAAGCAGGCCGGGTTTTTTTTGTGTTTTATATATATATATATAAAATTTTAGCTCTGTTATGTTATATATATATATATATGGTGTATATGTAACATAACAGAGCTAAAAAAAAATTTTTTTTAAATAGGCTGGTGATGATGATGATGATGGTATTAAATGCAGGGACACTGATGCTGCTCGGGCTTTTCAGGGATTTGACTCCCTTGTTTACCGACACCCCCCCCCCCCCCCGAAAAAAATAAATAAATAAATAAATAAAAATTAAAAATGTGATCACGATGTGCACAACGTCAATTTGTAAGCAGAGGCAGGACTCTTGGCAGGACTCTCTATTTTGCACACAGCGCACCGACCGAGACCTCATTTACAGCTCGCATTGAGACGTGATTTGCATCGCTTAACGGCACCGCTGCATCTCATCCGCAGCACGCATCAGTCTGAAACTTCGCGGCGGGCATTTCGCCCGGCTCGTGAATACATTTCGCAGCGAAAAATACAAGCGAGGGAAGGAGCGTCTCTGTGGTTGCTCGCTGGAGGACGGCCTCGTTAGCGCGAGTGAACGGCTTAAATCTGTAACGCGGGACTTTTTACCGACAAAATGAACGTCCGCCAGCCCTTCGGCTCAACGGGGTCACGCAGTGCTGAGTGAGCACGTCCACGTCGCGTGAATCTTTTTGTATGTCTCGGCAATGCAGAGTTTTTAAATCTCGTGTCTGGCGGGACACTCCTACGCCGGGCGGCTCTATGGGCGGAGCCTGCGCACGGCTCTATGGGCGGAGCCTGCGCACCAGAGATTCTGTCGCGGTTTACCTTTCAGCTAACTTTAACAGGGGAAAATAGTCATTCAAGTGCTTGGTTTTACATTTGGGATGAATGGATCAAATTCTGACAATGAAATAAGTTATTTCCCATGTGAAGCCTTTTATTTCAAAACGCAAAATACAAAACTAATCTTCAAAAAGATAAAAAATTTGAACTTATAGCAGCATAATAGCAATGATGCAAAAGTTGTGGTCAAAATATTTGCAAGATTTAACTGAATAAAAGCAATGACATTTCTGTATCTTTAAATTAAAGTCCAGCAAATATAATTCAGATATTTCCTGATTATAGACAATCTCCTCTAAACATATATAAAAATATATTTCTACTGACGGGAATATATACTGAGATACATGTAAAAACACAACACATTTTAGAAGACGATTTATTTATTTTCTTTTACTTGATATAAAGACTAATATACAAAATCTGGGAGTATTATCATATCAAATGATAAATCATTTATATAGCTTGAAGTGTTCTGAAAAAAACAAGACATAGCATGAATTGCTAGCCCCAACAATGACCAAGATATGAGCTTAAAAGTGAAGATAGTGAAATTATAAAATAGTCGCGGAAACAGCGAAGGAATAAATGAAGCTCCAAGAAAAACGTCCCTTAAAGTGAAGACGATTCATTTTTTTTCCCTGATGCACTCGATCCGACCCTCCGTACGTCACCTCTTAATCCCCCGAAGATCTCCTCGTCTGCAGAGTTCAATCGAGCCGACCGCAATGTGCCGAAACACCCGTTTTAAATACGCGTTTTCGGATATCTAACGGCCCTTTAAATCTCTCCTCCCCGTCGGATTTATGAGGATTTTTTTTTTTTTTAAAGAAAAACCCCAGAGTGGATAATCATCCTCCTCTTCTGTTAATGCGGACACTCATCACAACTGCATTAATATAGAAATGAGCCCAAGGCTTTAATGCTTTAATTTGTTTTTCTTTTGGGGGGGGGGGGTGGAGGGGGTGGAGGGGGTGGGGGGCGCTGCCTGGAAATCATAATCTCATCGTCGAGACCGAACAGCCTCGCTCCACCATCGGACCGATCCACACGGACGATTTTACATCAGCGGACGCTGCTCGCTTTGTGTGTGTCTAATATAAAAGAATATGGTTGTGTGAGTGTGGATCTCTTGTTGGAGGGTGTGTATTGTGATATTTGGAGGTTGTATCTACTTTTCCTCAGGTGATAAGGTGTGTGTGTGTGTGTGTGTGTGTGTTTAAACTTCTGCGAGGATTAAACTGAATGATTTGAGTTTCATTGTTGAGTCACGAATGCAAATATGTCTGCCCGGCCTCATGAAATAGCATAAATTATACAAACTAGAGCCAGAATGATGCATATGTATGTATATATATATATATACAATAGAAAGTCCAAAACTGCAGAAGCAACTCTCACAATAACATTTTCACTCCCTAGGTGTCTGCAGAAAAAAAAAATCCCTGACAGAAGCAGTCCTGGAAAATCAGAGTAAATAATACATCTTCTTCTTCAGGCCTTTTTGAAACCAAATTAAAAAAAACAACTTATCACCAGAATATTTCAGGTTTTTTTTTTGGAGCCACTTCGTTGGAATATAACTCTTAAAAAAAAAACACATAATTAGGAAACTAAATCAAGGACTCACTGCTCACCAAGTGTGTTTTCTCTCTGAATATTTTTTGAACCGGCTCTCTCAACTATCCGACTCACAATCTTCGGTTTCTAAATAAACAAGATTTAACACGTTATTCGAGGCCAAACTTTAGTTTGAGCCGAACATGACGAGACTGACAAGATGGTTTTCAAACTATTTTTATTGAAGCTTCAGTAAAAAAAAAAAAAAAGCTTACTTTTAATTAATTTAATATCACAATATAAATGATGATGAGAAAAACGTGTCCCGATGTCGTCAGTTGTCGTTTTGGTGGTTGGAGAATTGAGGTTGTTTTTTCTTGGCCAGAGTTTGAAAAACAAGGTCCACGGTTTTGTTTACATTGTAAATATTTGATCCAGTTTGGTTTTGATTTCTCATCACAATTTTGCGCGCTAAAAAAAACTTCAGTCTCCCGCGTTCGGGACATCGATTTGATTTCGGTCGCAGCCTTTTCCGTCAGGTTCATTTTGTTTCCACCACCAGTATCAAGGCTTCACAAACCATTTACGTTTTTCCTTTCAAAAAACATATCAGAAGTTGACTTTTGATTTCTCGGTGCGATCCGAATTACAAAGCAATTCTTTGTCTCTTTCTCTCCTCGCGCCCGTTTTTACTTCTTTAACGGTTATTTTTCTTCTTCTATCGTTTCCCGGGTTACGACAGCCGGCCTCAACTTCCTGAAACTGCTCGATGGTTTCTCTAGAAACGGACTTGCCAACTGCAGGACTGTTTTCAGCCTTTGTCTTCTTCTTACCCGTCGTCCATAATTAAAACGTTTTGTACCACGAGGACATCCATTGAGTGAGTAGTTGTCTTGAGTGCTTTGCTTGAAGTCGGTGCTGCCGGTGGTAATGACGTCGTAATAGTATCGTGGATACAAATTTGTATTTTATTTTTTTCCTCCTTTCATTTGGAAAAGACCGCCGGCCGAACCGACTCGCCGATATCAGACAACGATGATGAGTTCTTAAGTTCGAGCGCAAAGTTGTGACGAGAAATCGAAACTAACCGGCTCAAATGTTTCCAATGTAAAAAAAAAACACTCAAAAAAACCCACTTTCAGCTGTTAAAACACCGTTAAGTACGTAATACATCGTTGTATTGTTACCGGGTTTTTACAGGACATTTATACTTTGCTGCATCGTTGAACTATAAGATGCCATTTTAACATGGAAATAATGGAGCTGAATAACATCCGGCTGCACACACACACACACACACACACACACACACACACACACACACACACACACACACACACACACACACACACACACACACACATTTATCAAAGCTCGGCACACTGGAGGTATTTTTCAGGATAAAAAAGAAAACTTTTTGTCAAGAATTGTTATTCAACCCTTCTGAGGACCGAGTGCCTTTGAGACCGACTTTCCTTTTTCTGAACTTCGCTGCTTCATATATATATATATATATATATACATGTTTTTTTTGGGGGGGGGTTCAGACTCAGGTCAGAATAGGTATTGATCACAGTTCGTGTCGTGCATTGTGTCGGCGAGGGTCCTCACAAAAATAGAAACGCACGTTACGACTTACGATGGCCGGGCTGGTTTGTGTGCGACTCTGAATGCATTTGTGTGTGTTTGCGTAGGTGTACGGCTGCTGCCCTCCGCAGTGTGTGTGTGTGTGTGTGTGTGTGTGTGTGTGTGTGTGTGTGTGTGTGTGTGTGTGTGTGTTGGGGAGTTATTGTCTGCTCGGTCTCCGGGGGGGTCATTGTGATCAATGAAGATCCGCCCTCTTAGTTTTGCCCTTTTTGAATGGCTTTCAACCAGAGCAGCAGCACAAACACCAGTTCATCCTCCTCATTTATCTCTCGCAGCATCTTGTGCTTCCCACAAGGCCGGCCTGTAGGTGGAGGTGTGTGTGTGTGTGTGTGTGTGTGTGTGTGTGTGTGTGTGTGTGTGTGTGTGTGTGTGTGTGTGTGTGTGACAAAGGACAGTGTTTATTCCTTACCTTGCTCTCAGATAGATAAGTCATAAGTCACTCTGACTTTTTCTTTGTTTTTCATGAATGATTCAGACGGCTGACAAACTAATAAACTACCGGCGTCTCCGAGAGCCGCCGCCGCCGCCGAGACGCAGCTGAGCACCTCTTCAATACCGCATGTCTTCTGTTTCCCGACTTCAACCTGGAGGAAAACAATGGAGGAGATTGATTGCATGATGCAAAACATTTGTTTTCCCTTCTACTCCGACTAATATTTGGAGGTTGTGAATCATATTTGACTCCGGGTTTAATGGTTCGGCGTTTCACCGGCTTCGTCCTCAGAATGTTGAATACCTTAACAGCTCTCGTGTGGAGATGGTTTTAATTTCTGAATTCGGTTCTCTCGCTGTGTTTTATTGTCGTTGGATCGGCAACAGACTTCATTGTTCTGTTTCAAAAACGATATACTAATTTCCCGGTGGCCCTTGTGGCAACAACGCACAACATATAACTCTTGATTGTTTGTTTTGGCATCGTAACCATGACATATGGGTTCTTTGTCGCCGTTGTTGTCTTGAAAACAAGAATAATAGAATAAACAACTTCTGTCATTTTATCCAATCAAGCTGTTTTTTATTGGCGCGAGATGGCCAGCTTTATTTTCTTTTGATTATTATTGTTATTAATGTTATTTTGATCAGTCCGTAGCCAGCGGCAACCAGCAGCGACGTCACTCGTTGGTTTGTGAAGCCTCGAGTTCAGATTTCGGCCGGCGCCATCTTTACCGGTTCGGAGCGGTTTGGAGCAGGAAGTGACCGTATTTGGACGAGCTGGGCGGGGGGGGGGGGGGGGGAAGCTAACGGTGGATGTGACTCGATCTGATTGGAAACCCGACGATACTACGTCCCCGCCCACCGATAGCCGTAACCTGAGTGCATCGCAGGCCTGTCAATCAAACAAGACACGCCCCCCCCTCCAAAAAACACAGCTTTTTGGAGCCAGCCTCTAGTGGCACTCGGTGGTATTGCAGCTTAAGGCACTTTATCGTCCCGCGATGTAATTTTTCAGTTGTCGCAGAAGCTGTTCAGTACTCAGTTAAAAGGTTGTTATTTATTCTATAGCTCGATTGACCACAGCCTGCAGCTAACGGTGTCGAGGAAGGAACATGAGGTTCCCAATTTTTAATACAAAACTCCTGCAAAATACTGATTGGTCAAATGCGTCCCAAACTAGCGGTAAACAGACGTCCGCGAACACGCGTGTGACCCGTTATATTTTTGAATCCTCGCTGAGTGACATTCAGATGCGACCTTAGAAAAAGGAGCGAGAGATGTTTCATTGTCGGCCATTCTCCCCTGACATGACCGCTGCCTCGGGGCAACGCAACTCCTCTCCTCTCTGTTTGAGATCTCAGTGTGTGTGTGTGTGTGTGTGTGTGTGTGTGTGTGTGTGTGTGTGTGTGTGTGTGTGTGTGTGTGTGTGTGTGTGTGTGTGTGTGTGTGTGTGTGTGTGTGCTCCTCCGGTCTCCAGAGTGGTGACATTCAGAAACATTCGAAGGCGAGCCCAGCCATGCCATGCCAAGCTAACACCCTGACATTGTGCTGACATTTCCCTCCTGCTGGCTCATACTCGCCTCCCTGCTTAGCTTTTCTCTTTGTGTGTGTGTGTGTGTGTGTGTGTGTGTGTGTGTGTGTGTGTGTGTGTGTGTGTGTGTGTGTGTGTGTGTTTGTGTTTGTGCGGTTTCTAAATGCGCCGCTCAGATTCTGAGAAAAGGACCCAGCAGTGCACTAATGGCTTTGGATGTGGGAAAAGAAGTGCATGAAATCCGTCACTGCTACAGAAGATATATACAGCAGCATAAATACCGTGCGCATTTACACTTTTACTGGTGGAAGCTGCGGTGCAGAAATCGGAGACCGTGACTCGGTTGAACAGAAATTGAAGAGGTTTGTGAACATATCCCGGTCATTATGTTGCATTTTCTTTCTTTCTAATAGAAATCGAGAAACCTCCAGTTTGAATCCGTGAAGGTTAATAGATTCAAACAAACAATCGGTCGGGTCTTTTGGGGACTGAAAAGAATAATCAACGAAAACCTTGTCATGTACGTACGTCTCGTGAAACGAGGAATTGGACTCGGAACGGAGACTTTTCTCGCTTTTTTTACGTCCGCACTTTCCGACCTTGCCCTCAAGGAGGCGCTATAAAGACACGTCAGCGGGCCTGAAGTGTGACTGAATGTACTGCAAACGTGTCCTCCTTCAACTAAATTAACTGCATACCTTCGTCTTCCAATTCCAATAGATGTCGTAAGCGTGCTCGGATACAGAAGATCGACGTGATGCGAACGCTGGCCAGCAGGGGGAGTTAAGCGGGAAGCAATCGTACTCCAACGCGGTCCGTATTAATCGTAGCTAATCTGAAGGCGCCTTCAGAGGCTCGTTTATCATCGCTTCTCAAAAGTAAGAAGCGCATTTAGAAAACATGTCCTTCACTGCCTTTCATTCAATATAATCGAAATATCAGAAGAAAAAAAAAATGTTTAGCCTCGTTTAAACGCGAACCTTCTGATTCTGATTCGAAGGCGCATCCGGAGGTAGTTTGAGGAGGGAGGTCGGAGTTTCAGTACAAGGACGACAGCGGGAAAAGAAATCAGTCGGGGTGCCTGACCGGGAAATGGTGGAAGAGCGAGTGGAGCTTTGAAACGTCAGGACTTGAAATGGGAGTCGCGGTTTTGATTATTTTCCGGGTGATTCTCGGCCTGCGAAGAAAGATGTTCGATGTTTAATTCACGGTCGAAGGTTGATCATTCACTCTGACTTGAGTTCGGGTAATTTTCCGTCCAGAGTCGCATTCAAAGGCAGCAAAATGAGTCATTCGACGTCTGCAGCAAACTTTTAAGATGAAGTTTTAAAAAGATTGCAAAGATTTTTCTTCTTTTTTTTTTTAACTCAAAAATTGCATTTTCAAGGCTTAGAGTCGCGTCGTCTATTTTCTCTTTCTTCAGATTCAATACCCAAAATACAGGGGGATTCATTCCTGTATTAACGCCGTCCGAGACTCGAGAAGGTGCGTCAAGGTTGTGCACCTTGAAATCCGACACCTGTCCCGTGTAAATTATGCATTTATGGTGTTACGGTGGCGGAGGCCGACTCACAGTCAGTAACTGTACAGTTAACAGTTCGTAGGGGTCCCCAGAGGGGAGGGAGGTGGTGGTGGTGGTGGTGGAGGAGGGCGTTGGAAATTGAACCGCGCGGAGAGTCAATATCAACCTTTGAAGATATGAAGGGGGCTCCGGCGCTTTCATGCGCGGCGATCGGCTCTGACAGAGAGGCGTACAAGTTACTGACAGCAGAGCTGTTTTCACTTCGGGTGTTATAAGTGCAGCTCGTCGTCTGCTCACACAATCCTCCGCTTTCAAACCACGCCAAGGTCGTAACAAAAAAAAAAAAAAAGTTGTCCTCCGCTGACTTGCGTAAAAGTTTTGTCAAGAGTTTGAAAAAAAACCAAAAAAAACCCCACAAAAACACCCTTTAAGGTGGAAAAACTGGAATTTATTTACAAAAAGATGAAACGGCAATCCGAGGATTATCCGCGTCACCTCCAAAACCTCGTCGCGCGCAAGAAGACATCATTAGACGGAGCGCACGGCACCGCTTTCTGACCCGAAGACCTCCGAGGTCAGGCCCGCTCCGACGGCTCCGTGTCGCTAATCACGCCGTTAATTAGGAGGAAATCCTCCCATTAGTGGAGCGTTTAAAGAGCGGCGATCTAATTGCGCGGCTCGGAAGTCGACGCGCTGCCGGCGCCTGCTCGTGTCAATGCAGACCGAAACGTATAGAAATATATGAACCGGCGTCAGCGTCGACAGATGAAACCCGTTCGCTTCGATTGACCTGCATTTAGTGACAGTCCCTTTTTATTATCGTTGGATTACATGCAGGTAATTAATTCATCTCGTTGGAAGCGGCGGTTGGGTGAGAAGATGCGGTCGTATTGTTCATTAAATTTCGCCGGCGGGAGTCTCAACATCTGTTTCCGTCACGAGAGGTAAAAGGATCTTTTTTTTTTTTTTTTTTTAAAAAACAGCGTCAGCTTCTCAAGAATTTCTTAAAATCACTTTTATCTGAAAAATGGTTCCTGCTTTTCACAGATCCTCTTTTTCTTTGCACTTAGGGACAGAAAAAAAGAAAAGAAAAGAAAAACAAAACACGTGACCGCTCCCACATGTATGTTGCTCGTGTAGATTCCCCGTGTTGTCCGACGTGGGTCAAAACATGCGGTCACGCGACCTGCCGCCTGCCCGCGTGTTCTCCCCCCCCCCCCCCCCCCCCGTTTGGACGGCAGCAGGCGTGTCGAGGAGCCGGCGCCCTCTGGTGGACGGAGGAGCCGAGTGAAGGGCTCTAATGTCACAACCGTGGTAATTATATCCTCATCTTCCTCCCCCCCTCACCCCTCCCCTCCCCCTCCCACCTGTCATCGTCTCCGAGCTTCTTCACGTCGGTGTTGCAGCGAAGTCGCCGCTCGGCTAACGACGCCTCTCCTCTCGCCGACCTTTCTCAGCGCAGGGTGAAAGGACCCGGGTGACGTGTGAGCAGAGCGCGCGCACACGCTGCACACGCACGCACACACACACACACACACACACACACACACACACACACACACACACACATCATTGCTTCTCATCCACACAAATATGTTGGTTTATCAGCTGCAGTCATGACAACTCTGCGCCTTCATAAATGCGGGTGACAGCAGCAATACCTGTGGGCTCGTGTAGATAAAAGGACACACACACACACACACACACACACACACACACACACACACACACACACACAGTGTATAGATCAGAGAGGTCCGAGAGATATGAGCGGCGGGAGAACCCGGTATTTTAGTGAGGATGTTAACTTCAGTCAGAGGTCAGCGTTTCAACCTCACATCGCCTTCACTTCTGCTCGCCGACTCTCAGTCCAGTAGAACACGACGCGCCTGAGTGAGATCGATCGCATCGGTGAGCAATGCGCCGCAGCCGATCAAACCGGCGTACCAAGACACCAAAGATGAAGGCAAAAAAAAAAAAAAACCCCCAAAAAACAATGATTGGAATTCCTCTCTATCCTAATAAGTTTTGTGTAAAGTTCCCCGTCATTACTGAGGCTTATTTACAGCGGCGATGAACTTCACTGATGTATTCCGGTTTAAAAAAAAGGTGCTTTAAAAATACAATTTAAAGCACATATATGAGTTTGATGTTGTGCTAAATGATCCTTATAATTGATTAATTGACTGTGTAATTCGAGAGAAACGGAATTATCGTCCAGTTTTTCAGCATTTCTAAAATAGTTTGTTTTGGTGTAACATCTGCGTTGTTTGCAGCCACGGCAGACAGCTGTTTTCTATTTTTTTTTTTTTTTTTTTTTAAATCTATGCACAGACAAATTCAACCACCAGTTGATGTAAATAGTGGAGCATTTAGCGGTTAAAGACTCAGATAATCAGGAGTTGGAGAGGATTAAAACTGATCAAAAAGCAGAGTGAATATTTGGATTTTAGCCACGTTTACGCAGAAAGCGTTAAAGTTGTAATTTTGAGTCGTCTGTCTTCACCACCGGCGTTAACAACCCGTCTTTCACACGCTCTTTATGCATGTAGCTGTGACTTAAAGCGGATTTTTAGGCTGCAAATCTAGTTGTTCTGTTGGACTTTGATCACCTCCAAAAGACACGCCCCCAAAAACACTTTTTGAGGGCTAATATCCAATTAATGACGGGATTATTTTCAGATGGAGCGTCAGAAAACTAATATGAAGGAGCGACTTTAGAGAACGACACCGAAATAAGTTGTTGAAAAAAACGTATTTACTTTGTATTTCGGGAGAGAAGTTGAATGGGAGTCAATGGAGCCGGAGCCTTTTTTTGGAGCCAACACCTGGTGGCACCCTGTGGTATTGCATCTTAAGCTACTTTGGCCCAACTTGTCAGAGCTGGAAGCTGCGTCCTTTTTTTAATATGCATTTTATGGTAGAAACGGTATGTATTAATATAACGTGAATACAAGCACGTTGAGCTGCCCTCAAGTGGCCAAAAAAAAAAAGAATGCAGTATTTAGTTTTCTGTTTACTTTTTTCCTTAACTGCCTCATAACTTCGTAGCTTTTAATGTCGCATTAAACACAAAAACATGTGGATGTGTTGCGGTTTCTCCTTCAAAACTAGTCACCGTTGGATAACTATCAAACCACATCGAACGAGGTGGCACATTTCAAAGTTAAGACACGACGCCGTCCTGCCGCCACGAGTCCAACATTGTTTTGGGACCCCGTAACATCACCTAAACGCTTTTAAAGTGATTCCAAACAGAAATCCACTTGTAATGCACGGTGTTCCTCGGCTAGGTTTAATTAATGGAGCTGCAGTCAAACATTAATTGCGTTTGGAATCTGCTCGGCGTTTGCTCAGTCTCTCCGAAAACATCAACAGACGCTCGGCTATAAACAGTTGCTGTACTCTATTAACGAAATAGCTCTCCTCGCCTCGGACCGTCGGAGAGAGGGAAGAAGAGCGGAAGGAATCACAAAACTTCAGAGAGCGTTTGGTCCAAATGCTGCGGAATATTAATTTAGTCTTTGAAATCATTGAAAAAAAAAGAAAATCGAATCAGTCACAGAAACAACTACTTTTTCAGTCGAAACTCACTTCGTGGGTGTCTGAAGTGCTGCAGTGTGCCTCTGCGTGTCGTTTTTTTTTTTTTTTCTTTCTTTCTTTTTCCTACCTCTCCGGCTTTTCATTTCCCTCCTCCACTGGGCTGAGACATGGAGGCCGGGAGGCCACCGGGGGAATGTCAGGGATGATCGTAACTCCGTCCCCAGACGTGACACTGTCTGCAAACGCTGCTGCTGCTGCTGCTGCCGGCAAATCTGCTCAGCCACTCGAGGGCTTTTGCAGGTTTTCATTTAGTCCGAACTTCGCTCGGGTCGTTTTCATTTGAGGATGTTCGGTGCAACATTTGCACATTTGGTGCGCAGCCGGGGTGTCGGCGGAGCCGAAAGAGCGGCAGCGTTGGCTGGTCGGTTTTGGACTTTAATATTTGCTCGGTTGTCATCAAATTTAGCGCCGATATTCACATCCGCTTCTGGGTGAAATGTAATAAATATGGGGAGTTTTCATCCAGCTCCATCATCAGGTTGATAGACTTTAGTTTACAACTAAATAGCTCTAAGACTAATCACATTTCCATCAGCATCTAATGCGCCTTATTTTTTTTTAGCACTAAACTTAATACATGTTATATCTTCTTAGCATTTGTATATACTAGTGATGGGACATGATTTTTAAATATTGAAAAAGTCATTATAATATAAAAAAGTAAAAAAACGTGAAAGTGCGACTTTCGCGCACTTTTAGGTGCCAAATGTTTCCCAATAATTTCGTCATGTGATCACGACTTGTGTGAACATCCTGGGTTGTTTTTTTCTACAAGGGATTGTACTTCTGTTCACCTGATGAGCAGAAACCTTTAATAACTTGGTATTTTCTTCAAGTTGTGAGTTATGACTAATGATATTTTTGAGGTAAACTTTTTTCGATAAAAATCACTCTACTTCCCTCAGCTGGATATTTTATCCGGGGGCCATTTAATGTATCTTAATGGGATTTTGACGTGATGGTTTTTTTGTTTTTTTTTCCTTTGGTGTTTTGCAGTTCAGTGCCGGTGTCACTAATGGATGGCATTTTATTTTGTTCTCGCTGTCGCTTAAAAAGCACATAAAATTGTTTAAAAGATCCCATCAGAACCAGAATAATGACAGACAGTGTGAGTGATGAGTGTGAACGGGCCTGTTTTACACTTCTTTCTTTTTTTTTTTCCATAAATCGAATGGGAAACTTCCAGCAGAGGCTTTGTTCAGATCTGCTCCTTCTGTGTGAATGTTTTATTGGTTGCTGTTATTTTCTCATAAAGCTTCACTTTATTCCACATTAAAACTTCAGGCTAATGAAACTATCTTTTTGTCGTCAGATATTACGAAACAAACGCTCTCCGTATTTCAGAAAATCAGAATGAATACATCTTTTGTCAAATAAATCCAAAACTCTGAGAGGCCAGAAAAATAAATCGTAATGTTTAATTTGAACCTTTTTCTTTTTAAAGATGTGGATTGATTTAAACGTACAAACAAGGCGGAATCGATCACTGTGATCAAATCAATTATCCAAACTACTTTTAAAAAACTGTGCCCGCGGTGTAAAATTGATATCATGCTGAATATGATGTGAAATCCTGTTAAGTGCGTAAGCAGGCAGTGAAAACCCTGAACTCTCCGGAGCCTCCCCGACTAAACGTCTGCGGTCGTCGGCCCTCTAAATGGCAGTTTAGCTGCAAAAGAGGATTAACTGAGATTAGTTATAATACCTGTGACAGGAGCTTGATAGGCCACTAAAAGGTACAGGAGGAGATACAGTGGAGCCGTGGAGTTCCTCTGTTCTTTTCGCATCTAAAAAAAACAAAAACTGTTTACTTCTCAATGAGAGCAAAATTTGAAACCAGGCGGCTGATTGGAAAAGTGATTTAATCGATAGGTATTCTGATTTTTTATTTAATCTCCTTTAATCGTCGCATTTATTGAAAGTGTTTGGTCACCATCACAGCAAGCAACAACCTCGACGATCTCAGATTCTCTCTTTGGCGACACCGTTGGTGATAAGGTGTAATTGCGGATGTGGTTTTTTTTTTGCACTTGGAGCTGCGTTCCTATTTGCATACTTTTTTTTCCTTTCCGCTTTCAGTCCATACTGCAGCTTCCCTTACAAAGTGTGCACCGTTGCATACAGTACGCATACAATTCGGAGATACTACTCCGTCACAAAAACGCACCCTGGACTTGGTCACATCCGTCGCCATCGGTAGCGCGACATTTCAAGTAAAAGGAAAAAGGATGCGATTTGGAACGAGCGCGAAACGTCGCGTGTTACAAAAACAGGTGTAACTCGGCCGCTGACGTTCATCGAGCCGTGGAACTTGGAGTACTTATTCACGACGGTTATAGCTTCCACCCGCTCCGCGCTCATCGCAGCGCTGCGCGCCGTTCCCGCGCGACAGGAGCAGTCTCGGAAGATTTGGATTGTACCTCGTCTTTGGCGAGAACGCGAAGCAAATCTTCATCTTGAATTATTTGTGGTAATTACACTCCTGGACTGTCTAAATACTCCAAACAACCAAGGAACCGTCCAACTATAAGCTGTAAGCTAGCCTAGTTTCACATGGATTGATGTTTACTCGGTGTGTGTGTGTGTGTGTGTGTGTGTCCGACTCATAAATTGGGAGTCATAAAGTGCTGGTATGTGTCTAATGCGGCCTCGGGTCTTTATCTCGACTTTCACAAATTCCATCTGCTTTCTGTCTGAACACATTTAATGGAGGTCAAAAAAAAAGTATATTTGGTGGCTTCGAACACTGTCAAACCCAATCCAGTATGGCTTGTTCCTGCGTACCTCCTGTTTCCAAGCTGACGCGTCTGGTCACTGCAGAATTGTTTTTCACCAGCGTTTGTTTCTGAATCTGCACGTCAGTGGAGACGACCGCGTCTGATCTTTGGATCTCTGTTCTGTCTCCAAATGTTCCCGTGCTCCATTTGTTTTATAACTCGGTCCAAGTCTGTTTTTCTGACTTCGTCTGAGTGAAAATCAAACATTTCTGTCACCTTGCCCTCACACAGGGAGCAGACCGGCCGGGAGGAGCAGCAGCAGGCCGATTTAATATTTTATTAGAAAAGAGAGTGTTAATTAAAGCACAGAATTTTACAGCTATTGCCAGGACCGTGGTATATTGTATTGGGATACTGTCCAAGCTAATGGGGCGCGGCTGCTGGTTGTGTCGAGGCTATGGACGGAAACTAAATGAGTGTATCCATATTGGTATGAAATTAAACTGGCTGCACATTAGTTTTGGGAGTAATTTCCAGTCTGTACTGATTGCTTTCAAGGCTTCGGTTAACGTCAGTCTTCCAGGCCAATTTCCTTGGTAATGCGGGGACTTAAGACTTATCTGAGCCACAGTACTTTCCACAATGAGCCGGTCCCTCATTTTTATTTTTAATTTTTGCCAGGAGGCAACCTCATGTACAAGCAGATATTATTGGACTTACGAGGATTAGGAAGCTAACTCTTGATTTTGCTCGGCAAATCCGAGAGGAATGGATGCAATGAGGGGAGAAGTTGGACTCGAGTCCGTGCAGGGCTTTGTGTTAACGGAAAGAGGAGCATGAATGGGAATTATAATTCTCGGCATCTCTCCGCTGTCTCCCCCCGACTGTCTGACAGGCAGCAGAGTTGATAGCGGCGGGGGTTTGGGCAGAGGGACTCGGGGAAAGCCTGTAGCATGAATTCCAAACAAGATCAGGGGCCACGCTTTAAATTAAAGAAAGACCGGGCGGTGTGAGAGCCGGAACAAAACAAGAGAGGAGGTGCGGGGCCTCGATCATCGCTCGCCGCGGTTTTGGGATCAATAAATAATTCAAAGTTTGTGTACTCATTAAAAAGAGGTCGCAAAAATGAAAAGCGAAGTTTCTGATGGCGTCTTTATTAGACTGCGCTGACCTTTTTTTTTTTTTTTTTCTGCATTATCAATATGCCTTGTAACAAGCGGTCTGTAACATTGAGCAGCAAATCCCCAAAGTCATCTCATTCACATTCACACTGTGAACAATTTCGCCCCGTTGTGGAAAATATTGACTGTAGCAAATGGAAATGCTAATACAACACTCCCTTAAGCACAGAGCTGTTCCTCCTCCTCCTCCTCCTCCTCCTCCTCCACAGCAGCAGCGTGTGCATGCACAGTGATCAAAGTATGACACGTCGGCCCGCTAAAATCGGGCTGCTGCAGTGAATCAGCAAACAAAAGCTTGACAGAGGACGGGAACAATAAGGAGCGGCTACAGTAGCCAAAACCGAAGTGGCAGCGGATGATAATAAATAAAATGTTAAAAAAAAAAAAACTCGATAAGAGGCCGATAAGAGAAAAAGAAGCACCGAATGTTGAAGATTAAAATCAGAGGAAAAGGGGATGAAAATGGTTCAGTATAATCAAGGAATTAGTGACACTTACAAATGAGTTCAGACTCGAACATGTGCGAGATAAAAGGCGGGAAAGATAACGGCCCGCCGCCGATAAGGAGAAAAAAAAAAAAACCCGTTTCGCTCACGTCTCCAGGCTCCCGAGCGGAGGGGAAGGTGTGTCCTCGCCGCCGCCTAATCAGCCTAATTACCAGCGATTATCTGCTTCAAATTGCTCGCTGTCAGTTTGAAAAGTCCATAATCAAGATCCGCAGCACAACAGATCATTATACTGTAAAGGGGGAGGTTGGGAGGGGGGCTGCCATTACTGTCATCATCTCTAAACTGTACCCCCCCACCTCCCCGCCCCCCTCCGTGAGGTCGAGCCGAGGCCCCCGCGCCGATAACGAGCTCTTCAAAGCTAATTGAAATAAACAGCCAATTACGATGAAATTAACGAGTCGATCGGTCGCGTTGGATAAACGTGCGGGTCAAACGAAACGGCAGCCGACCCGACAAACAGAAGTGCAAGTTGAAAAGGGACACGGAGAGAGAGACGCTGTACTTTTTAAATGGTTTTTTTTTTTAGCCTTTTAGGGCCAAATCACAGCTAGTTTTTCTACTTTTCAAATGCCAGCTTGTCCAAGTACGACTTTGTTTTCTTCCACCCTCTGAATTTCACGTGCAGTGGAAACAAGACTAAAAGTTGGCGCTTCAGAGCAACGATGTATGACAGCAGAAGCAGCAGCGTAGCCTCGTATTACCACATCTAAAATTCACCGCATGAATATATTAGTCCATCCACGCTGTGTTGAAGATTTTTTTTTCGACTACCTCGGGCTAATTTTGAAACTACCGGAGAATTAATACCAATTCGATTAAGAGTTGAATCCTTCCGAACGATTTTCCAATTGTTTTTTTTTTTTTTTATTATTATTTTTGATTGAAACGCCCGTCTCTAGAAAACCGCTTCCTCTGTAGCCACAAATTGAATTAGGATTCTGGTGCATTAAACCTGTGAATGCACGAGGAGATAAACCCAACAGTGACAGCTCGACGTACTCGTCCAATGTTCTTTTCTGCTCCGGTTAGGAAAGAAATAAAACACCGAAACGGGTTTGGCCGCGGAGAAGGCCGGTGCAGTCGGAGCCGGGACGAAGGACGCTGCAAAAAAAAAAAAACGCTCGGTAAGCTGCTTCTCGTCTGATCGCCTCGTTCGTTGTTCAAAGCAGCGACACCGCTCGCCGAAAGGTCACGTCGGCCGTCGTTAATTAACGGAAACACAAACAGTCCGGTTTGCTGCGCCGTCTGCAGTCTGAACTCTCGACTCAAGAGTCTCCGGATCTCAACTGCTCCGGCAGAGTGAGACGTTTTCCCGTCTGATTGCGTCATTGTTCGTTCTCAGAGGTCTCAATCTTCCAATTAAACTGTTTTCTCACCAAGTCGCTTGTCAGCTACAGACCTCAGATTTATCTTCTTTTTTTATTTGCGGTTAATGATCTGTAAATGACGAGCGTTCTGCTTCCTGTTTTGCAGAACGCTCGCAATAAAAGAGACGGGACACGTAAAAAGACTCAGTCGGGACATTTGTCTGCCTCCGATCTATAGCTAATCCATTTACACTATAATCAGATCCAAGATGGATCCGATCCAAACTCCAGCCGCCATCTTACATCATCACCCAACACAAGAGCCCGGACGGGTCCAGTAAACAACGACTGATTACACTAAAAAAAAAAAAAAAAGTATTGACCGAGCTGTCGGCGGGAGGACGAGTGAATGCAGTTTCACTGGCAGCGAAGTTTCAATGGACCACGGTCACCAATCACGCCGCCCGCCCGGCGTGTGCGTTACCGCCGGCGTGCGAGTATCCACACGCGGCTGCGGGTCCCACCGTCGAATCGACGAGTTTCTCTTTGATGACGTCCGTCAGCGTTGAAATGTTCGAGGTGCGACGAGTGACGAGTCGTGACCCAAAAAGCGGCCGCGTGGGTTTTTGTTCACCCGCGTTCGTAGCGAGACGCACATCGAGACAGAGCGGGAAGAAACGCCGCCCTTCACCTGGGAAAGTATCACCATGATATATTTAGAGCCTACGTGTTGTTGTTGTTGTTTTTTTTACTATGATTATAGAGTGCAAATGTGATCACACGTCATACTTTAGCCGGGAACCGCGTGCGGCACGCGGACAAAAATAGCCCGTTTTATTTCATAAATGACGCACCGCGCGTGATGATCAGACGTACTTAAGAAGCCAAAATTAAAGTTAACGCTTGCGGGATCTCAAATTTAGCAGCTGCTGAAAGAAACCACAACAAAATCTCCATAAATGAGACGAGAGCTGCGGAATTTCCTTTTTTGTTGTTCATGCCGACTCTTAAAATCACCCAAATGCCTGCGTAGCAGCTCCATTTTCTCTGTTGTCATCTCGTTTTTTGCGACAATTAAGAAAATCGTCCCTGCTTGACAAAACTTGCGTCTTTTCTTAACATTGAAACCAAACTTTTCATTCTCTCTCTCTCTCTCTCTCTCTCTCTGCATCCCTCCTCTTAAAAAAAAAAAAAAAAAAAAAAGGTCAGCTGTCGCCCGCGCCGCCGTTAGCTGCTCCACTGCCAGGCCCGTCCACACGTCATAAAAAAAAAAAAACGGGGTCAGACGTCCCCTCGCGCCGCTCAGCTTTGTACAGTTTGTTTCGAGAAACCGCGACGCGAGCTCAAAGCGGCCGCCCATCCATCCGGCAGCGGGGAACGACCGTTTCTCTCAGCAAAGTCGAGCTCTCGCGTCGTCCTCAAGAATAGAGAAGAAAAAGAAGAAACTTCGAGATGCTTCGCAGCTTTGACAGATTACAGCCCGCCGCCGTCTCTGCCCACTAAATCAATCTCTGCTCAACAAGCGGCAGCGTCCACACGGACTGCGCTGATGAAAACACTGTGAACCCGCTGACAGACGTATCTAACACGGGCCGCGTCGCAGTCCCACCGCTGACACACATTGGTGTCAGAAAACTAGAGCACGCTGTGACATCTGGTAACGGCTTCATGTTACATTTTCCATTAAAGCGGGCTGGAACAAAAAGAGGCGTGCCGCGCGACCCGAACGATGATCGATAGAAAGCAAAGCACCTAAATTGTCTCCAATTTTACCGTCCAATTATCAAAAGAAGCTGCACCGTTAACAGTTTACCCCACAGAGGCTGAGAGCCAAGCATGCGTCATAGTTTTATTTTATGTCTGCAGCTTATTCGCTGATCGTCACCTCCAGGTTGTTTGTTTTTGTTTTTGTTTCGTCGTCTATTTACGCGAAGCCACAAAATGAACCTTTTGTTGACTCCCAATCGGCCCCAAGAATCAAATTTAAAAACTCGGTTTTATTGTTGTTTTTTTTCTTCATTTGTCAGCAGCCTGACATGTGCATGTTTATCTGATGCGTATTTCGCGTCACCTGCAGCGACAACAGTAAACAGCTGAGGAGCAGACAATCAGCCTGCGAGGTCATACTATAGTATGACATTTTTTTTTTGACAAAAAATTCAAAGTACTTAAGACTTTATTATGTCGTGTCAAATATGAAGAATAAGTCATACCATAGTATGTCGTCATAACCGTCATACTATATTATGACTTTTTCATCGAACCCAAAAATCATCAAAAAGTCATACTATAGTATGACATTTTTTTTTCGACAAAAAATTAAAAGTACTTAAGACTTTAGTATGTCGTATCAAATATGAAGAATAAGTCATACCATAGTATGTCGTCATAACCGTCATACTATATTATGACTTTTTCATCGTCACCCAAAAATCATCAAAAAGTCATACTATAGTATGACATTTTTTTTTTAGTATGTCGACAAAAAATTAAAAGTACTTAAGACTTTAGTATGTCGTATCAAATATGAAGAATAAGTCATACCATAGTATGTCGTCATAACCGTCATACTATATTATGACTTTTTCATCAACCCAAAAATCATCAAAAAGTCATACTATAGTATGACATTTTTTTTTCGACAAAAAATTTAAAAGTACTTAAGACTTTAGTATGTCGTATCAAATATGAAGAATAAGTCATACCATAGTATGTCGTCATAACCGTCATACTATATTATGACTTTTTCATCGACCCAAAAATCATCAAAAAGTCATACTATAGTATGACATTTTTTTTTCGACAAAAAATTAAAAGTACTTAAGACTTTAGTATGTCGTATCAAATATGAAGAATAAGTCATACCATAGTATGTCGTCATAACCGTCATACTATATTATGACTTTTTCATCAACCCAAAAATCATCAAAAAGTCATACTATAGTATGACATTTTTTTTTCGACAAAAAATTAAAAGTACTTAAGACTTTAGTATGTCGTATCAAATATGAAGAATAAGTCATACCATAGTATGTCGTCATAACCGTCATACTATATTATGACTTTTTCATCGACCCAAAAATCATCAAAAAGTCATACTATAGTATGACATTTTTTTTTCGACAAAAAATTAAAAGTACTTAAGACTTTAGTATGTCGTATCAAATATGAAGAATAAGTCATACCATAGTATGTCGTCATAACCGTCATACTATATTATGACTTTTTCATCAACCCAAAAATCATCAAAAAGTCATACTATAGTATGACATTTTTTTTTCGACAAAAAATTTAAAAGTACTTAAGACTTTAGTATGTCGTATCAAATATGAAGAATAAGTCATACCA